>NW_017699076.1:0-2540 GCF_001879085.1 Nicotiana attenuata | reverse complement strand
TCTGTGGAACAATTCACGCAGATGCGGATTCCTTAACGCAGAAGCGAAATTCCTTGCCCAACACTGCTTCGCAGCTGCGGTGCAAAAGCCGCAGATGCGACACCGCATAAGCGATACTCTAACCGCATATGCGGTTTTCCCATGCTCGGCCATTTTCGCAGAAGCGTGTGTTCCTCCGCAGAAGCGGGATCGCTTCTGCATCTTTTTCTCCACAGAAGAGGAATCTTCCAAATCAAGCCTCCACCGCAGAAGCGTTTATTTGCACGCAGAAGCGGGGTCGCTTCTGCGACCATTATTCCGCAGAAGCGGAATCACTAGAAGATTTTGCATGTTTTCACTCTCTTTTGCTAAATTCCACTTCAATTCAATTCAAATCACTTCGTAGCATCATTTACCTGAAAATCTAACAATACACACCATAAACAACCTCATATTATAGTTAAAGGACATAAAAGCTAGTAAAGAGACTAGAATGAGTGGTAAAATCACCACTCATCACACCTTTTGGGCGAGTATTCAACGATTGAGAGATTTGGCCTAATTGCACCTCCAAATTCCGAATAGAGGCATTGTGGGAGGCCAATTGAGCATCGGAATCTTAGTTCTTCTTCATCATTTGTTCGAACATCATTTCTATTTTTCCCATATCATTACCCGAAGAACTATATCCTTGAGAAGGGAACGGGGGTGGATTGTTCGGTTATTGGTACATTGGGGGCCTTTGAAAGCTTTGCCCCCGATTACCTTGGTTTCCATTGTTGGTCCAGTTGCCTTGACCATTGTTATTCCAATTGTTGTTATTACCATTCCAATGCCCTTGGTTGCCTTGATTGTTGTTCCCCCAATTACCGCCTTGGTTGTCGTTGTTCCAATTACCACCACCTTGTTGTTGATTGCCCCAATTACCTTGGGGTCGCCATTGTTGGTTTGAAGAGTTGCCTCTATTGCCTTGATAGTTGTTAACATATTGTACCTCTTCATTTTACTCATCATAGCCATCATTTTGAAACCCATCACACTCATCATCAAATTGCTCGGAATTCCCTTAGTTTTGTTGCCTTCTTTGCCTTCTCTTGTTGGTATGCAAATTAACACTTTCCATAGCATTCACTTGGCGTGGGTTTTGGAATTGTTGCAGATGTGCCTTAGCCAATTGGTTCATAGTAGTTGTCAACTCCGCTATAGCTTCCCTATGATCGTGTAACTCCTTGTGCAAATGAATAACCGTAGAGTCACCTTGGGGAACATTGGCCCTACTTTGCCATGCGGAGGATGTACCGCCATCTCACCAAGAATATCACAAGCTTGGTCATAAGTCAACTTCATAAAATTACCCCCAGCCAATTGATTGACTATGCATTGATTTGTTGTATTGATGCCCCGATAGAAGGTTTGTTGGATCATCGCCTCCGTCATATCGTTGTTTAGGAATTCTTTCACCATTGTTCTAAATCGCTCCCAAATCTCATGAAAAGGTTCCGTGGGTTCTTGCTTGAAAGCCAATATCTCATCTCGAAGTGCCGCCATGTGCCCGGGTGAGAAAAATTTAGCAATAAATTTATTCGCCAACTCATCCCAAGTTGTGATGGAATGGTTGGGGAGTATCTCTAGCCAATCCAATGCCTTTCCCTGAAGTGAGAACGGGAAAAGTCTCAACCTAAGAGCATCTTCGGACACATTCGTCTGCTTGCTACCCCAACATGTATCCACGAATCCTTTTAGATGTTTGTAGGCATTTTGATCCGCAGCGCCCGTGAAATACCCACGCTGCTCAAGTAAGGTCAACATCACATTAGTTATCGAAAAATTGCCCGCCCGGATTCTGGGTGGGGCAATAGCACTTGCATATCCTTGGTTCGGTAGCACCCGCGGAACCGCTCTTGGAGGTTGCGGAGGAGGGTCTGGAACGTTATCATTAGCATTGGCCTAGCGGCCTCGTCTTGGTCCGGGAGGTACAAAATGCACCTCATCCTCTCCAATTTCATCTACCTCCTCCCCCGCAAGCACATTTCCAAGAGGGTCATTAGCATTTAAAGCCATTAGGTACCTGTAGTAATCACAACACATAAAATTAGTAATAAAGAAGGAAAGAAGAAACAACACACAAAACTAACTAAATAGATAGGCAAAACCGTTAGCTCCTCGGCAACGGTGCCAAAAAGTGATCACTTCCAACTCCACACCACTAAAAAGTAGCGAGAGAGGGTCACAATAGCTTTTACCCAATTTGTGGATCGGTATCGAATCCATAGAGAGCTAGGATTGGAGTTGAGTATCTATCTAGTTTAGGATCGTGTGTGTGTTCTTAATTGATCTTCTCATAATTTTTGGGGTTTTCTTTATATTCTACTATTGGAAATGCAACTAGATTAAGCTAAGAGATAATTGCTAAGAGTTGTATCTAATGGATTAAGGGGCACTAGGGTAGTGACTTTCACCTAGATGGCTAATTGACGGGTAATTGCATCTAAGGCACGATTGACATGATTGGGGAAATATGTTATAACCGTTACTCAATACTACCCTCTTTACCTCTCGGT
>NW_017699075.1:0-2541 GCF_001879085.1 Nicotiana attenuata | reverse complement strand
TGAAACGAATCACGCGTACGTGTATTCGTTTTGCTTAGTGTGTCAAGAATCATGTCACGCGTACGTGTACATAATTAATACCACTTTATTATTTTAAGAATGTTTCATCCAAAGTTGCGTGGACGCATACCTTGGTTTTAATTTTTTTTTTCAAATCTTAATTATGTCACGCGAACGTATACATATTCAAAATAATCTATTAAAGCTTGCCTAAAGCCTTCTACGAATTGAGAATTATTTCTCAAAAAAAAAAAAGGATTTGATATTATTGTGAAGCTAAAGTTATGGATATGGGGTTGTTGGAAGTCAAAAATATTTTAGCTATTTGGAGTATTAACAAGCCATTCAAATTTGGAGATGTTTACAACTTACTATTCATATCATTAAAATTAACTAGTACATCAATCTAAATGTTTTATCAAGTATTCTACTTTATCTAAATCTCAAAGATTAACACAAAACTATCATAACTTAAGGGAAATTGTCTTTCATTCTGGAAAGGAAAAAATTCCATATGACTCAACTATTCATGTCATTAATAATCACAATGAATCCAACAAAGCAAAATATTTCTCTCTTATTATTCTTTCCTCTTCTGTCAATTACACAACCTTAAATTTCAATTTAAGAATACTTCAAATTCTCAAACGTTGAGCTATACTCTAACTTATAATAGCCATAAAATCATCTGCTAAGCGGATCCTCTACTAACCATGTTTAAATTCACAACTTATACTAATAAAGGCATCAAATTAAAAAAAAAAATGGATAAGGTAAAGATAGTATGGAAAAATTCAGGAATTATCCATATAATATAAAATAAAGGATGAATTTGAACATAATAATACCTAACTCAAATGAGCAAAAACTCAAACACCTTGTAGGCAGCATGGACTTAAATTAAGTTACTCTACAATACATGGCCTAAATAAAGCTAAGTTGAACAGTAGAACATACAATTAAGAAGGAGTAGACAAAAAGAACAATATCATTGAAAACATAAATGGACCTTTATATTATAAAATCTGATGCCAACCTTTTTGAACTCCAAGAGTAGTGGAAAATTTCAAACAAAGCTTCGAACAGAGACCGGCCGACGAATTTCGAACGAAACCAACAAACTCGACCAAAACAAAACAAATCCCCCGCACAATACTGCTTGTGTTGAAGATGAAGAAAGAGAAGCAGACCTGATTTTTTTTTGTTTTTCCCCCCAATCCCCTCCCTTTTGTGAAGTCTCTTCATTATATATAGAGATGTATAATGTCGTGTGTGTGTGTGTGTCCAAGATCATGTGTGCGTGCATGTAAGAACGTGAGTGAAAATGGAGGAGTGGGGAAGGACGTGAGGAGTATTTTGGGGAAAATGGGGTTATGGACCTTTTTTTTAATATAAAATCAGATTTTAAATAAAAATTTGATAACAAAATTAATCACGTTAGCTCATTCTTTTTAAATAAAAATTTGATAACAAACTTAATCACTTTTAACGTGATTTTAGCTCATTTTGATTTTTTTTTTGGTCTTTTATTTTAAAAAATAATTAAATTATGAAGATAAGAAGAATAACCATTATTTCTTACAATATATGAAAACTAAATATCTACATGTACTGTAAATGATACTAAAAAAGATTCTTTGTGCTCTAAGAATAAGAGTATTTTTGTAGTTTTTTTTAAATAAAACCTATTAAGAATAAGATAAATATTAAGATTAAACCTAAAAGAAATATTTACACTAAAATAGTAAAAAATTTGAGTGGGGTCAAAAATTAGTTGTTCACAGCATGCCCCTCTTTGCTTGGAAACATGAAGAGTTTTCAAGCAAACAAAATGAACAAGGTGACTGATTTTTGACCTCACCATTATTTAAAAGAAAAAGAAGATAAAAGAAAAGGATGTGACCGAGCCTTGGTTTTTGGCAGCTTACATATCCCGGGTTATAAGGAAATCAGGTCACGTGTAGTTTAAGTGAAAAAGAGTGATGGAGTATGCTTAGATGGAGAGTCGAGTGAAGTTCCGTCAAGGTTCCGATCGCGGTTCCTACTATTACATCAAAATGAAAAGAAAATTACATACTCTTGAAATCTAAGAGTTACAAAATTCCTATCTAAATGCCATCTCGAGTCTTGTCTTGATTCTTGACTTGCTTCTCCCAGTGACTTTGGATTGAAACTTGATGCTCCCGATGCAACAGACTATGAAATATTCTCCCAGGCTTGATTCTTGATCCGATGATGGGAAGAAAGATTTTGACCATATGTCTCTACATGCATTACGCCAAAGCTGGTTGCGCCTGGTATTGAGATCAAACGTTCCACTTTCTCTGGAAAGAACTGAAATCTTATTTTTTTGCACATCCAACCCATGCTTTGTAGAAAAACCTACAAGCCAACACAAACAAACAAAACGAACAAAAATTTTCTGCCCCAGTTTGCACTAGGAAATTTTTGTGAGTTATTGAAAACACATGAAACTATCTTTGCTATTGCAGAATAAAGAATTAAATAAAAAAATGGGTTTTTAAATAATTAGGGATGGTG
>NW_017699074.1:0-2541 GCF_001879085.1 Nicotiana attenuata | reverse complement strand
ATATATATTAGAATTTGTCTAATGGAAAAGATATCATGTCCAAATCTTCGAATCTTATTCTTATGCAAGATAGAAACATTGTTAATCTTAATAATTCTATATGGCTATTATAGAGAGGTAATTTTACAAAGACTGTTATGCTATAAATATGGTTGTTGTTGTTATAGGTAAAAAGCTGTAATAGAGAGGTAAATATATAACTTTAAAAATCGGTTTAGAGAGAAACTTGGCTTTTATAGTGAATGTATGTTGTGGGGATGATGTTATAGAGAGGTCTGACTGTATGAGTTAAAGATGAAATAAACAATCAAACCAATCGCAATGTTATGACCAAACCTGATCTTAGATTGAGCAGTGACCTCATCCTCGATCGGACCCTCGGCTAGAGCTCGGTCATGAATGAAGAGCAAAACAAGTGAGCAGAGTTCTTAACAATAGCTAGAAGGTAAAAATAAACTTTTATCGCTTTCAATTGCGTGTTACTATGTATCAGACTAAAGAAAAACTTCCCCTTTATATAGTAGGAGAGTTTTAATCCTAGTATAAGTCTAAAAAAGGTAAAAATCTTCTTTTCCTGATAATTGTTGATCCATAATCGACATCGAGCAAGATTCGCACTGTGATATCCGGTTGAGGGCGAGTGTTACGGCCATCTATCCGTCATGCATAACTTCACCGCGTCTTCCGAGGTCTAGTAATTATACTCGTTCTGGCGTGCGTCGCTTTACGGTGTTCGATATCGGATATATCGTTCACGCTTCCCGAGTCTCGATACGATGGGTCTCTGGCCCCGATTACAATCTCGTGAATCTGTGTTCCCCCTTCGTTCTTTCATTAGGGAATCGGGGTAGACATTACCCCCGATTTTACCCGTACACAATAATAATAATAATAATAATAATAATAATAATAATAATAATAATTATAATAATGATGATGATGATAATAATAATAATAATAATAATAATAGTAATAATAATAATAATAATAATAATAATAATAATAAAATTTCTCTACCAAGGCTAATCTATTCGCAACTTGTAGGTATTATCTATATCGATCTTTTCATTACATTCTGTCGTCGTTCTACTCCTCGTTATTTTTGTTAAAATCAGTTAGAGCCTAACTGTGTTTCTAGTTGTTACTTCACAATAAATGTTTGTCATTCAAGGAACCTTTCATCATTATTTCCATGCTTTCTTTTGGTAATTCCATTCAGCAATGACAGAAAGATTCAATAAAATAAGATGTTATGCTTTTGTATAATTAAACAAGATGTACTGCCCGATTGGTAAAATCTATCGTCCTGTTATAAAATAAAGATTGTAAAGTAAAGACAAGTATAGAGAAAAACTGATATATTATTCGAATTCCAAATTGATGTAAATAATGAACTGATATCTCTTCTATTTATAGAAGAAAGGAAGCTGCTGTGTAAGCTGCTACTGCAAGCTGCTGTGTAAGCTGCTACTGTAAGCTGTTGTGTAAGCTGCTACAAGCTGCTGTGTAAGTTGTTACTGTACCAGATATGGATAATCTTATACTGAGACTAATGTTTATCCATAAGCGGGTATCGAAAGGATAAGCTCATTATACCAGATATGGATAATCTTCTACCGAGGGTAATGTTTATCCACAACCGGGTATCGAAAGGATAAGCTTATTATACCCGATATAGATAATCTTCTACCGGGGGTAATGTTTATCCATAACCGGGTACCGAAGTGATAAGCTTCTTCAGGAGGCTTATTTCCAATAGAGTACTCAATAGATAAACATATTAACGGCAGAGTCCCATATGGATAAGCTTCTTCAGGAAGCTTATTTACAACGGAGTACTAAATGAACATCCACAATATAATATATTTATAACACTCCCCCTTGGATGTTCATTAAAAGATAGTGTGTCTCATTAAAACCTTACTAGGAAAAACCACGTGGGAAAAAAAATCCTAGTGAAGGAAAAAGAGTACACATATTTAGTAATACGCATTGCTAGGTGCCTCATTAAAAACCTTATAAGGAAAACACCATGGGAAAAAACCTTAGCAAGGAAAAAAGAGTGCATCGCGTATTTTACTCCCCCTGATGAAAACCTTGTTTCAAATATTTGAGTCTCCGCATTCCAATTTTGTATATCATCTTCTCAAATGTTGAAGTTGGCAAAGATTTAGTGAATAAATCTGCTGGATTATCACTTGAACGGATTTGTTGCACATCAATGTCACCATTTTCTGAAGGTCGTGTGTGTAGAATAATTTTGGTGAAATGTGCTTCGTTCTGTCTCCTTTTATAAATCCCCCCTTCAATTGGGCTATGCACGTAGCATTGTCTTCGTATAAAATTGTGGGTCTTTTCTCACATTCCAAACCACATTTTTCTCGAATAAAATGAATTATTGATCTCAACCATACGCATTCCCTACTTGCTTCATGAATAACTATTATCTCAGCATGATTTGAAGAAGTAGCAACAATAGATTGCTTTGTGGAGCGCCATGATATGACAGTACCTCCATATGTAAACACGTACCCGGTTTGA
>NW_017699073.1:0-2541 GCF_001879085.1 Nicotiana attenuata | reverse complement strand
TTAATTATGAATATAAACGCAGTTAAATCTTAAAAGAGGCTAATATTATAATTATATGCAATTTAGCTTTAAAAATACTAAATAAATTTGTAAAAATGTGCAAAAATTCCCTTGGCTATATTTTAGTACAGATATAAAAGTGCAATAAGTGAATCACCAAAATGATAATTTTGGAAGCAATAATTGGATTTTTTTTGGATAAAATAGGAGAATAAATAGATTTAAAAATCTTTTAAAATTGAGGAAAAGTAATGAAACACTTGGATATACTTATATATACATACATATACCATTTTGAAGTTATTTTGCATATTAAAAATATATAAGGATAAATTGGGTGTCAACAGCTATATGTATGAAGTTAGATACGAGATGCGAGCTAAAATAGAGTTATAATCAAACCAATGAGCGAGCCAATCGGGGCCTCGGACTGACCGATACAGGGTCTCGAGGTCGATCCCTGGGCTCGGGCTCGAGCTATTAAGGATAATCGAAGAAGGGCTAACACGTATGAAACAATCAATGAAGGCTCTTTATGGCCAATAATAAGCAATAAATGAAGAACAAGTATGAAGATAATAACAAAGGCAACAATATCGAGATAGTAATTGGAGCATCGGATGGTGCATAAAATGACAGGGATCCCCTTTATATAGTAGGAGAAATCCTAATGCAGTACAAATGTATTAATTACAAAGATATGGAGATGGGACAGCTAGATACTGCTATGATGCAGGCTCAGACTAGCCTGACGGACTCTGTCGGCTCTAGCTGCACACCTTGGGAACTCCCCATCTCTACCATAGCCGGGGTCATCACTGTCCCAAGGTCGAGCGTCGACGAACGTCGAGGAAGTAAACTCGACCGTAGCCTTATCGACTAGAGCCTTCGAGATGATCCTCTGAGGTGCCTCGATGACGAGGAATTGGACCTTCCGATTTTAGCGTATACAGATAGTCCCCGCGTTTCTTGGAGAGGAACGATAAAATAAATGCACAGAACGTGATTATATTCATTTGGGTTTAGGGAAACCAAGTGGACTTTGGACAGGGCTATCTTAAAGGATCATTATGTGGACAACATAACTGACCCGGCTAGGTTTGACCATGATGCATGCACAATTTAAATAAAGTAAGGTTTCTATGGGGTTTTAGACTGATACCCTTGAGCGGACAACTCAAGGGGGGAAGGCACGGAACCGTCGACTACACCGTTGATCGACTGGTTTTACCGTAAATATGCCGTTCCGAATTTAGGGGGTAATGATATAGGAAGAGCGCAACCACTCATTATAAGCGTTGCTATAGTATTTGTTTTGGCACGAGTGGAGTATGATGTTGAGCATGATTATGCAATAATTAAAAAGAAATCATGTTGACATGTATTTGCACATTAAGGAAGCGATAAATATAGTAGTTTCATAATTTAAAGCAATAAAGGAAAGAAAACAAGGGAGACATGTCAGTTTTGTTTTTAATGAAGAAATTAAATGCTAGAGGAAATTAAACAGATAATTGCGCATAGAGAGAGGTATAAATTCACAAGAATAATCTGAAGTGGTAAAAGCCTAAAACTCCCCAGCAGAGTCGCCATGCCGTCGCGCCCCCTTTTTTCCCTCATTGCATCGGGAAAATTGGGTTTATGACATTTGGGTATAGGGCAACTCGTTCCTTTTAGAAACTGGGTTTTGCATTTGAAGAGTCACCACCTAATGATTTATGGTGCATTAGGACACCTACAAGGTTCACTACTAAGTTGTTTGATAACCAGAGATAGGGTAAGGGCTTGAAATTATCCTAAGGGGAAGGCGTGAGGCACCCCTCAGGATCCACTAGTGTGGTTCCTGGCCAGATTGTTCTTTGTGAATTTGGTGCAATTAACATGTAAGAAGATAAGGCTCAAGTAAGAGGGGATTTTAATACACAAACGCTTGGAAGTAAAATAGAGCAGTTATTAAAAAAAAAGCTGATTTTTTTAAAAAGAAGTCATAATGCTTTAAAGGCAAAGAAAGAGAGGGGAGGGGGTCCTAGGTTTATTTGTAATATGGATCACATCAGTACAATACCCGGTAATCACTCCTCAAAAGAGGGGCTACACGTGGTATTAGCGCACCGGTCATCATATCCATATCTACCCTTCCCACCCCGTTAAGGTACTAAAGCGCGGATTGATCTCGACCACTATTGCATGCTATTACCCGTCCCATTCCTATCAGTCCCTGAGGCACTTAGGATTACAAATCCTAAAGGGGAGGGATATTAGGCTGACTTTGAGGTTTCAAAGGTGAAAAAGCTAAGGCGACATACAAAACAAATAGGACAGCACGTTAAAAGGGAAAACACGAAAACACTGAAGGCTCATGTATACCTCCTCAAGAAAAGCAACCAAATGGCATGACTTAAACAACAATCAAAGGTCTGAATCTAAAAATACTAATGCAAAAGGGGAGTTTAAGTTGTTGAAGCAGACCAATTTATTACATAACTCAGATACGAAGTCCAAATCAGGCCTGCCAGGTAGTTGTAGCAATTACTAGTTAAC
>NW_017699072.1:0-2541 GCF_001879085.1 Nicotiana attenuata | reverse complement strand
CAAGCCCTTAAACCACCATTTTTGACCTTAAATACTTGAGTTTTCAGTGTAATTTCATGTATTTGCATGATAAAATTGTGTTCTAAGTCCAAGAATTCTTACCTGATCGAAGTCCTTGAATTTCCTCTTCAAAATCGCTCAAGAACACCCCAAGTCCGAAGTTAAAAATATGTTTTCTGTAAAATTTCGCGAAGGGATTAAAACCCACTTCTGATCAGTTGTTTCCGCTTCTGCGGTCCTTTGTCGCTTCTGCGACTACCGCATCTGCGGTCATTTTCCGCTTCTGCGGAATCTCACTTATTGTCCAAAATTCTGCATCTGCGGTCCTTTTGTCGCATCTGCGACTCCGCAGATGCGGTTGGCATCTTCGCACCTGCGACTACTGTCGCTTCTGCGGTTCTTGAATCGCTTATGCGGTACCGCTTCTGCGGTCCCATTTCCGCAGAAGCAAAAATACCAGAAGCAGCAAAATTCTGCAATCTCTTTAAGTTCAAAACTTCCCGTTAGCCATCCGAAATCACCCCGAGGCCCTCGGGACCTCAACTAAGAATACATACATGATCCAATACCTTATTCAAACTTGCACCAATCATCAAAACACCTCTAACAACACTAAAACCATCATTTTTCATCGCATTCAAGCCTAAGTTTTTCAAAAAGTTCCGAAATACGCGTTCGATCAAAAGTCCAACCAAATCA
This sequence comes from Nicotiana attenuata, assembly GCF_001879085.1. Classification (NCBI taxonomy): domain Eukaryota; kingdom Viridiplantae; phylum Streptophyta; class Magnoliopsida; order Solanales; family Solanaceae; genus Nicotiana; species Nicotiana attenuata. The sequence goes on along the minus strand of NW_017699072.1, from coordinate 1,842 downwards.
CCTCCGAATGACCTAAAACTTTGCACACACATCCCAAATTACCTAACGAAGCTACTGCAACTCTCGGAATTCCATTCCGACCCTCGGATCAAAATCTCACCTGTCAACCGGAATTTGCCAAAATACTAACTTCGCCAATTCAAGCCTAATTCTACACCGGACCTCCAAAATCAATTTTGATTGCACTCGTAAGTCACAAATCATCCCCCGAAGCTAACCAAATCACCGGAATTCAAATCCGAGCCCTCTAACACAAAAGTCAACATCCGGTTGACTTTTCCAACTTAAGCCTTCTTAAAAGAGACTAAGTGTCTCATTTCTTATCAAAACCATTCCAAACCAACTCTAACACATCAAATACTGATAATGAAACATAAAGAAGCATAACATGGGGAAAACGGGGCTGTAACTCACGTGACGACGGGTCGGGTCGTCACATCCTCCCCAACTTAAACAAACGCTCGTCCTCGAGCGGGTCAAGAAACATACCTGAAGTCTCCAATAGGTGAGGATATCTGCTCCGCATCTCCTGCTCGGTCTCCCAGGTAGCCTCCTCCATGGGCCGACCTCTCCATTGCACTTTCACTGATGCGACATCCTTTGATCTCAACTTCCGAACCTGACGATCCAAAATGGCTGCTGGCTCTACCTCATAAGTCAAGTCACCCTCCAGCTGAACTGTACTGAAATCTAAAACATGAGACGGGTCCCCAACGTACTTCCGAAGCATAGACACGTGAAAAATTGGATGCATGCTCGACAAGCTAGGTGGCAAGGTAAGCTCATAAGCCACCTCCCCGATCCTCCCGAGTACCTCAAAAGGTCCAATAAACCGCGGGCTCAGCTTCCCTTTCTTCCCAAATCTCATAACACCCTTTGTGGGTGAAATCTTCAGCAAGACCTTCTCACCAATCATAAAAGATACATCTCGAACCTTCCTATCTGCATAGCTCTTCTGTCTCGACTGTGTTGTACGAAGTCTCTCCTGAATCACCTTCACCTTCTCCAATGCATCCTGAACTAAATCTGTCCCCAACAACCTAGCCTCCCCGGGCTCGAACCAACCAACTGGAGATCTACACCGCCTCCCATACAAGGCCTCATACGGTGCCATCTGAATGCTGGACTGATAGCTATTATTGTATGCAAACTCCGCAAGCGGTAGAAATCGATCCCATGATCCTCCAAAATCAATAACACAGGCACGTAACATATCCTCCAATATCTGGATGGTGCGCTCGGACTGCCCGTCCGTCTGAGGGTGAAAAGCTGTGCTCAACTGCACCTGAGTACCCAACTCTCGCTGAACAGCCTGCCAAAACTGAGAGGTGAACTGAGTGCCCCGATCCGATATGATGGAAACTGGGACACCATGCAATCGAACTATCTCCCGAATATAGATCTCTGCCAGCCGCTCTGAAGAATAGGTAGTACAAACCGGAATGAAGTGCGCGGACTTGGTCAGCCTGTCTACAATCACCCAAATAGCATCAAATTTCTTCAGAGTCCGTGGGAGTCCGGTAACAAAATCCATAGTGATCCTCTCCCTCTTCCACTCAGGAATAACCATTTGCTGATGTAAGCCACCCGGTCTCTGATGCTCATATTTCACTTGCTGACAATTAAGACACCGGGCTACATACTCCACAATATCTCTCTTCATCCTCCGCCACCAATAGTGCTGCCTGAGATCCTGATACATCTTCGCGGCACCCGGATGAATGGAATACCGCGAGCTATGGGCCTCCTCCAATATCAACTCCCGAAGCCCATCCACATTGGGCACGCAAATCCGGCCCTGCATCCTCAACACACCATCATCTCCAATGGCCACATCCCTGG
>NW_017699071.1:0-2542 GCF_001879085.1 Nicotiana attenuata | reverse complement strand
CTTAATCTTGACGAATGAAACCAACAAACTGTAATTTGCAACGAAACAACGCAACAAAAGGACATAGACTCAGAAGAAGATAGAATACCTGAAGAGGTCGTCAGAGAGGTCGAGAATTTTGAGAATAGACCTAAGTCCAACCTGGAAGAACTAAAGGTCATTAATTTGGGTAGATACAGAGAACGTCAAAGAAACTCGCATCAGTGTTCACTTGTTGCCATCAGTAAAGGGAAAAGTATACGGAATTTTTTAAAAGAATATGAGGACATATTCGCCTGGTCGTATGATGATATGACTGGTCTCAGCACGGCCATTGTAGCTCACAAACTGCCAACAGATCCAGTCTGTCCACCGGTAAAGCAGAAGCTCAGGAAATTCAAGCCCAACATGAGTTTGAAAATCAAAGAAGAGGTTACTAAGCAAGTCAAAGCTAAGGTTGTCAAGGTGGTAGAGTATCCGACATGGTTAGCCAACATCGTGCCGGTACCAAAGAAGGACGGGAAGGTTAGAATCTGTGTCGACTACCGGGATCTCAACCGGGCCAGTCCCAAAGTTGACTTCCCCTTGCCAAACCAACAAGAATATCAAGAAGATACTAAGGAAGATGGTCGAAAGTCACAAACAATGGCATGAGAAGTTATCATTCGCTTTACTGGGATACCGCACCACAGTTCGCACATCGACCGGAGCAACTCCCTACATGCTGGTCTATGGTACAGAGGCGGTCATCCCCGCCGAGGTAGAGATTCCCTCCTTAAGGATCAGACAAGAAGCAGAGTTGGACGATGTAGAATGGGTAAAAGGTCGCTACGAGCAGTTAGCCCTTATAGATGGGAAAAGGATGAATGCAGTTTGCCACGGTCAGTTGTATCAGAACAGAATGTCCAGAGACTTCAACAAAAGAGTCAAGCCAAGGAAGTTTACACCGGGGAAGCTGGTGTTGAAGAAGATATTCCCGCATCAAGATGAAGCCAGGGGGAAATTCTTTCCCAACTGGCAAGGTCCGTACATGGTTCACCGGGTTCTAACTAGAGGAGCCCTTATCCTTGCAGAAATGAACGGAGAAGTCTGGCCGAAGCCAATCAATTCAGACGTAGTGAAACGATACTATGTGTAACCACTTAAGATTTCCTTTATGATGTAATTTGAACTACGCCTGACCTGATTCCCGTTTAAGAGGGGATACGTAGGCAGCCCTATGGGTTCGGTCACAATTTAATAAAATTTCATGTCCCCCTATTATTGGAACTGGGGCAGAATTTTGAGGAGGGCCCTCAAAATTTCGAAGTCAGTGTTCAACCGCTCATCGCCAAGGATGTCAGCCCAGTGAACTGGGGCAGAATTTTGAGGAGGACCCTCAAAATTCCGAAGTTGATTCTTCATCCGTTCAGCGCAGCCGTCAGAAGTGCCAGCCCAGTAAACTGGGGCAGAATTTTGAGGAGGACCCTCAAAATTCCGGAACAAGAAAGGTTGCAATACTTTGAACCACGTCGCAGTCGTTGGTTCATTTAAACAAAACCATTTTCTACTTACGTTATATTTGTTAAATCATGCATAACTATGATAGCTGCTGTTTAGCGATGTTACCCGAATGATGCACGACGACGGAAGCCACGGAAGAGCGAACTAACCTTTCCCCTTTACAAAACTCACGATTTAACAAAACTCACGATTTTCTTTGGATGCAGGCACCCAAGTCACAAAGTTACCAAACATGTTACGCAATCGCATTGAACCGTCGCGCCTATTCGCATTTGCTATCCGCACGCAATGGCCCCAGCAGCCGCAATATCACGATCAACTATCAGCTAAGAATTGTTTTTACTATTCGCTTTTATCTTATTGCATAAGGCTAAATTTTTGCCTTCCGAGACTAAGCATTGTCTCCATCTGCATTTCCTGCATTGCATAAGGCTACCTTTCTGCCTTCCGAGACTAAACGTTGGCTCCATCTGCATTTCCTGCATTGCATAAGGCTACCTTTCTGCATTCCGAGACTAAGCGTTGTCTCCATCTGCATTTCCTCCGTTGCATAAGGCTACCTTTCTGCCTTCCGAGACTAAGCGTTGTCTCCATCCTGCAGTACCCGCATAAGGCTATCTTTCTGCCTTCCGAGGTTAAGCTCTACCTCCACTTGCATGGCTGAAATATCGCCACCTCATCTTTCCTGCATGGCTGAAATATCGCCACTTTATTTCTTTTGCATCGGCTGAAATATCGCCATTTACATTTTGTATCGGCTGAAATATCGCCAAACTTTATTTAAATTTTACATCGGCTGAAAGATCGCCAGATCATATTTAAAATCTCCACCATCATCTATACCTATGTTTTCGGTCGGCTGAAATATCGCCATTTACATTCTTTTTGTATCGGCTGAAATATCGCCAAACTTTATTTAAATTCTCTACATCGGCTGAAAGATCGCCAGATCATATTTAAAATCTCCACCATCATCTATACCTATGTTTTCGGTCGGCTGAAATATCGCCATTTACATTCTTTTTGTATCGGCTGAAATATCGCCAAACTTTATTTAAAT
>NW_017699070.1:0-2542 GCF_001879085.1 Nicotiana attenuata | reverse complement strand
GTTTCTAAATCAAATTTAAAATTAAACTAAGAAAAACAATTAGCTAAAAAAAAAAAACTTGAGTATTCACCAAAATAAAATGTTGATTTACAGTAAAACATCAATGAACTAAACAAAAAATCACTGATAAGATTCATCATCCCAATCCTAGCGCAACCAAGCAACACATATACAACTTAAAAGCTATTATATATTAATAAAATACCAATCCCTACAAGAGTTAAACAAAGAAGAATAAAGAAATAGAAACTAAGCATTCATTCAATCGGCCAAAGCTTGGCATGTAGTAGTAATTGAAATGGTGACAAACTTTTTAATAGCTGAAATTTTCTTCAATACATAAGGAGCAGAGATCCGTCGAGCCTTTACACAAAACTGAATCGCAATTGAAACTCACGGCGAAAATCTCGACGGAACTTCAAACCATGACCTTGACTGAACTTTTATGTTTTTGTGGCGAATTTGGGCTAATTTGGGGTGTTTAATGGCCGAAAGTGGAGGTGGGTGTTAATGGAGACCAACAAAGTCTAACAAAGCTTGGTGAAGAAACGGATCATTGCAAGATGGAATCCAGAAAAACGCTAATCCAAAATCTCTGTATTCTATCTCTCGTTCTTTCTTTTTCTATTTTTTTTTTTCAAAAAACCAAAAAAAAAAAAAAAAGAAACTTCCTCCGTCAGTTCTCCTCTCTTCCTCCTTTGTATTTTTCCGTTTCTCCCTTTTTATAATGAGAATGGGTGGTTATTTTATAATGTGCCAAGGAATAGTTTACATGGAATTGAGGTGAGGAAATATGTGAGGGTGTGTGCAAGATGTGAGAGAGTGGGGGTGAGACATGAGTGAAGTGGAAAAGTGGGAAAGTTGGGTGGTTTTATTTGTTTATTTGTTTATTTAATAAAATATAAAAATCAGATTTTTAAATAACAATTCGATAACAAGCTTAATCACTTTAACGTGATTTTAGTTCATTTTGATTTTTTATTTTCTTTTGTCTTTTATTTTAAAGATAATTAAATTATAAAGATAAGAAGAATAACCAACATTTCTTACAATATAGTAAAAATAAATATTTACATGTACTTTAAATAATACTAAAAAAAAGTTACCACAAATTAATTATTAAAATTCTAATTAAATGAAACCAAATATATTTTTTTTTGTTAATTTTCTTCTTCTCTATAAAAATAGAAATAAAATTTGTACTATAAGTATGTGAATATTTTTTGTAGTTTTTTTTTTAATTTTTTATAATAAACCTATTAAGAGAATGATAAAAGTTTAAAAATATCAACATAGACCTAAAAAAAAATATTTACACTAAAATAATATAGAATTTGGGTGTGGTCAAAAATTAGGTGTTCACGGCATGCCCCTCTTTGCTTGGAAACATGAAGAGTTTTCAGGCAAAGAAAATGAACAAGGTGACTAATTTTTGACCTCACTATTATTTAAAAGGGAAAAGAAGAGGATGTGACCGAGCCTTGGTTTTTGGCAGCCTACATATCCCGGGTTATAAGGGAATCAGGTCACGTGTAGTTCAAGTGAAAGAAGAGTGATAGAGTATTCTTAGACGGAGAGTCGAGTGAAGTTCCGTCGAGGTTCCGATTCGCGGTTCCTACTATTACATCAAAATGAAAAGAAAATTACATACTCTTGAAATCTAAGAGTTACAAAATTCCTATCTAAATGCCATCTCGAGTCTTGTCTTGATTCTTGACTTGCTTCTCCCAGTGACTTTGGATTGAAACTTGATGCTCCCGATGCAACAGACTATGAAATATTCTCCCAGGCTTGATTCTTGATCCGATGATGGGAAGAAAGATCTTGACCATATGTCTCTACATGCATTACGCCAAAGCTGGTTGCGCCTGGTATTGAGATCAAACGTTCCACTTTCTCTGGAAAGAACTGGAATCTTATTTTTTTGCACATCCAATCCATGCTTTGTAGAAAAACCTACAAGCCAACACAAACAAACAAAACGAACAAAAATTTTCTGCCCCAGTTTGCACTAGGAAATTTTTGTGAGTTATTGAAAACACATGAAACTATCTTTGCTATTGCAGAATAAAGAATTAAAAAAAATACGTTTTTAAATAATTGGGGATGGTGTACCCTGTGTTAATAAGAAGGAAGGCAACCAGGGGATGTGGTACCCTGTGTTGGCAATAAGATGAGACTCGTGGCACTCTAAGATTCTACTAGGGGATGTTGTACCCTATGTAGGAAGAAAGTAATGCAACCAGGGGATGTAATACCCTGTGTTGGCAACAAAATGAGGCTTGTGGCACTCTGAAATGCAACTAGGGGATGTCGTATCCTATGTTCGCAGAAAATCATGCAACCAGGGGATGTAGTACCCTGTGTTGGCAACAAAATGAGGCTCGTGGCACTCTGAAACGCAACTAGGGGATGTCGTACCCTATGTTGCAACAAGAAGTAAGGCAACCAGGGGATGTAGTACCCTGTGTTGGAAATAAGATGAGGCTCGTGGCACTCTGAAATGCTACTAGGGGATGTCGTACCCTATGTAGAAAATAAT
>NW_017699069.1:0-2542 GCF_001879085.1 Nicotiana attenuata | reverse complement strand
CAACTGATGGTAGCCACATCTCAAGTCTATCTTGGAAAATACCCTGGCACCCTGAAGCTGGTCGAACAAATCATCAATCCTCGGCAGTGGATACCTGTTCTTTATCGTCACTTTGTTCAATTGCCGGTAATCAATGCACATCCTCATCGAACCATCTTTTTTCTTCACAAATAACACCGGCGCACCCCAAGGAGAAACACTGGGTCTAATGAAACCCTTCTCAAGCAAATCCTGCAACTGATCCTTTAACTCTTTCAACTCTGGCGGGGCCATGCGATACGGCGGGATAGAAATGGGTTGCGTGCCCGGAGCCAGATCAATACAAACATCGATATCCCTGTCGGGCGGCATACCCGGCAGGTCTGAAGGGAAAACCTCGAGGAACTCCCGAACAATAGGAACAGAATCAACAGAAGGGACCTCTGCGCTGGAATCGCGAACATACGCCAGATAAGCTAGACACCCCCTTCTCGACCACGCGTCGAGCCTTAACATATGAAATAACACTGCGGGTGGTATGACCTGGGGTCCCTCTCCACTCTAAACAGGGAAATATGGTAAAGCCAAGGTCACGGTCTTCGCGTGACAATCCAAGATAGCATGATACAGGGACAACCAATCCATCCCTAATATAACGTCGAAATCCACCATGTCCAAGAGCAATAAATCAACACGGGTCTCAAGACCCTCAAACACTACCACACAGGAATGATGCACTCGGTCGACCACTATAGAATCACCCACCGGTGTAGATAAATGAACAGGAATACTCAAAGCATCACTAGGCATGACCAAGTACGGTACAAAAATAGGATGACACGTACGAATACGTAGACCCAAGGTCAAATAGCACTGAAGCATCTCTAATACGAATCAGAATGGTACCTGTAATGTCTGCATCTGAAGACTCAGCCTCTGGCCTGACTGCTGGCTGGCCTCTACCTCTGGTGACCTGAACTCCACCTCTATGACCTCTACCTCCACCTCTAACACCTCTGCCACTGCCTCTAACTGGCTGGGCAGGCTGAGGAACCTCTGGTGCCCGAATCCTAGTACGAGAACTCTGATACTGAGAGCTGCTCAAAGCTCGAGGGCAAAATCTGACAATGTGCCTCGGATCACCACAAGCATGGCAAGACCTCGTCTGTTCCGGCTGAGCATCCCTCAACCTCGGGCAAACCCTCCTGTTGTGACCATACTCACCACACTCATAACATCTACACGAACGCTGCAGCTGAGGAAACTGAGGCTGACCCTGTCGACCTGAATGACCACCTGAAGTACCATGAGCGACCTGGAGAGCTGACTGAAAGGGCCTAGGAGGATGGCCTCTACCATAAGAACCTCTACCTCCAGACGAGGTACCACTGAATCTGCACGCACGACGTGGCCTCTTATCCGACCCATGACCACCTCCCTGTGGCAAAACCCTCTCAACTCTACGGCCCACATCGGCCGCCTCTTGAAAAGTGATCTCACTCCCGGCCTGAGCCACTGTGCCCGGCTGACCTGCCACCACTGGCCGAACTCCTGGAAGCAAACCCGCTTGAATGACGCTCTCCACGAAGCCTACCAATCGGACTAGAGCGTCCTGAAGAACTGGGGTGGCAATGAACCCCTCTGGGACCTAAGCTGGGCCCACCGGGACTGCTGGGGCGGGAACCTCCTCCACCGGAGCTGCTGCTGGGGACTCGGACTGCTGAGCAGTAGATGAAGAAGCGCGTGTTCTCGCAATCTGCGGAAGAACAGAGTAGAAACTCAATCGGTACTTGAGAAATAGAACCGCACGATCCCATTTCATAATATCACGTGGTATGTGTACCACTCGATCCCATTTCATAATATCACGTGGTAGGCGTACCACTCGATCCCATTGCATAATATCACGTGGTAGGCATACCACTCGCTCCCATTTCATAATATCGCGTGGTAGGCATACCACTTGCTCCCATTTCATAATATCACGTGGTAGGCGTACCACTCGCTCCCATTTCATAATATCACGTGGTAGGCGTACCACTCGCTCCCATTTCATAATATCACGTGGTAGGCGTACCACTCGCTCCCATTTTATAATATCACGTGGTCGGCGTGCCACACGATCCCATTTCATTCAGCACAATACACAATATAACCCCGGCAAGGGAGAAAGATGTTATAATAAGCTATCCCGGCAAGGGAACAAGATAATATAATAAACTATCCCGGCAAGGGGGATCCAGCTATAACCAAACTCATTCAATCTCTACTTAACACAATTAAATCCACACTTAGTCTCAACAATTACTGGCTCAATGTTAAAGATTTCCAACCAATTCCTCATAAATAACAATTACCAATTCGACAATTTAGCAAATTAGGACTCACGGTCATGCTCGACACCAGTGTATAGATACTCGTCACTATGCCTATACACCGTACTCGACAAATAGCAATTAACAAATAAGACTTTACTCCTATTCCCTCAAGCTAGGAATGACCAAACACGCACTCAAACCTCCAACACCAAGACCTGCAAATTTCTGATACTTTTAAGTCTAAG
>NW_017699068.1:0-2542 GCF_001879085.1 Nicotiana attenuata | reverse complement strand
ATTGTTCATTAGGCTTTCGACTCGTTTATTCACGCTTATTCTAAGGCAAATTCGTGACTACTGATTCAATTGCTGATTATATTCAGCAGTTGGATTGTCTAAAGAGTAATTACACAGGAGCCTATTAAAACTATAAAGGCTTATAAGTTCAGCACCTTACACATAGAACTAAGTCACGACAAACTTAGAGTTTACAAGCAATTCTAGGCTATTCACTCTGATATAAAAAAAACAGTCCCAGGCAGTCCGGATTATTACAACAGTGTTCATGTGAATACAACTTCAAAACAAATTTGATCAACATATACATCGCTAATATACTTCCAGTTGTAAATATACAAACAAAATCATATGAACAAACGTGCCAAGGGGTAAACTCCATCTCATTTCACTTCCATTCCAAAGATTACATCAAGTAAGATTTAAAGCATGTACCTGGATTTGAATGAGCAAAGGAAGAGAGGTAAGTCGCGCAGTATTAGGCAACAAGCAGCAGTAGAATTCAGCAGCTCGAAACAGATTCTCGATTCAAAAAACAACAGCTTATAGCCCAGTGTAGAATCAACAGAAAATTAACACCACAAATGACTCACGATTTAGCTTTGAAGGTGATTTCTAAACCTTATCGAATAGCAAATAGACCAGGACAACTTGTTCGACTCCTAAGCTTATCAGAAATAAACTAGAAATTAGAACTGTGTAATGCAAAACTCGGAAATGGATTTGGAAATTAACTGCTGGAAACTTTTATGAAAAAATTTAGAGATCTCTGAACTTTTCAAGGAATTTTTCCCAGGATCTCCAACCTTGCTGCACAAGGCAATGTAGGTGCCTTTTATAGGCAAAACCTAAAGTTACCTTCAGATTTTAGTTTTCTTTTTAGTCCCTCCCTCATTTAGTTTTTTTTAGTCCCTCATTTTTAAGACTTATTACCCAAGTAACAACACTTATTTTATTAAAACTACACTAAAGTCTATTCTAGAAAGTCCTACACCCATTACAATCCCTATTCTATCCTTACCCCTTTTCAAAAATTATCAAATCTGCTGAAAGTACCCTTTTCTATACCTGAACTGTCCTCAAAACTCTCTTGGAATTACTGACCAACCCAAACCCCTTTACTTTAGTTAGTACTGACTATAGTTAACCTTATTTAATCTAAATCAGCTATAACCAATCAATTAACCCTAATTACTGAATTAAACTAAAATTTAATCAAACCAGTGATTTAATCCAACCAAACAGTATCTGAACAGGGTTGAAACAACAATTAACTAAGATTAAAATGAAGCAAAATCGAATTGCAAAGAATTATCGAGACAGGCTAACACACGTTCAAGGATCGAACTATTGAATTAAAGGCTAAAATCATGCGTTGACAGTCAAATATATACACTAATTATTAAAATTTCTAGAACACATACTGAATCAAAAAAGATAAGCAAAACATAAAACAAAAGAAACAAGAATAAAATCAGAATTAAAAGAAGGGAAAACAGAATACCTAATAGAATTAGGAACTCGGTTAGGCACTGTTGCTTGAATCCTCCAGGATTCTTGACACGTAACATCCCTAATCGTGTGTTTTCACAAGAACCCACATGATTAGGGAAATTACGGTCAAAAATCCCTAAATTTTGAGCTAGGATTCTGCCGGTTTTAAGATTTGAAATTCGAGGAGTTATGGCAAGATTCGAAAGATTTTGGTCAGGGATTAATGATGGGGAGGTCATGGAGACTGTGGGGTGTAAATTTGGGCCGGTTTGGACAGGTTCATGTTTGGCTCGAATCTTCAAATGAAGATTCGAGAAGTTCCAGAAAGATTCGAGCCAAACGGTTTAAGGATTTGGGTTGGGGGTGGTTAGAAGGTCTTAGGGTGTTAATTTGGCGGCCATCGGAGAAGGTGAGGTTTTCCGGCCAACCTTCCATTTAAGATTCGAAGAGTTGGGGCCTGATTCGAGGGGAGCTATGGTGATGGTTGGAAAGGGGAGGTCGAGGTGAGTTTGTGGTGTAAAAATGGCGGAGTTTGGCCTACCGGAACCGCCGTAAGGCGATTTTCGGTAGGCGGAGTCGCGGTAGTCATGGGCGGAGGGTTCAGGGTCGTCTCTGAGAGAGACGATGGCTAGGGGGGGGGGGGTATATTCAGACACTTATATATTAAATGTCGTAGGCTTCAGGACCGTCCGATCAAGGAACCTCGACGGCCCTGATTGAACAAGACCAAACGACGTCGTTTCAGGGGATCTGGGGACTGGACCGGGTGAGACTGGGCCAAATTTGAACGGGTTGGTGCCTACTTTATTTGGGCTCAGCCATTTGGGCCCAATTTTGGCAGCCTTCTTTGCCTTTTCTTTTGTATTTTATTTTGTATATTTTTTGTACTTTTGTATTTATTTATTTTTTTCTTAATTTTATAAAAAATGCTAAAACAGAACAAAGACTCAATTAAACTATTTTAAACTCCTAAAATTACTTAAAACTCTATTTAGAAATAAAACGCAACAATTAACAATTAAGAGTGCAACAAGACTATTTTTTAGCT
>NW_017699067.1:0-2542 GCF_001879085.1 Nicotiana attenuata | reverse complement strand
CCACATTTGTTATCTCATACTTTCACGCCCGACTCTCACCAAACTCAAACCTTGTTTGTTTTGCCATGTTTCAAACAACCTTCAACCACAGGCTTCTTTCATTTGCCCAACTAAAAGATCTCACTTTCGCCTTACAGTGCCCGTGAGGGTTTTCACCAATAAGACTCTCTCATTTTAATATCTCTCAAACTCACCTCGCCTTACGGTGCCCGTGAGGGTTTTCACCAATAAGACTCTCTCATTTTCATTTCCCTCAACTCACATCGCCCTATGGTGCCCGTGAGGGTTTTCACCGATAAGACTCTCTCATTTTGTCCTTTTCCTTCTGTCACCAGAGTGTTGTCTCCAACATGAGTCGCTTTACCTAACCGTATTGACATTTCTTGAAATTGATCAGAAGGTCTTTCTTTGGACCGTAATGTGGCTTTTGGACGGGTTTTAGAAAGAAAGGTATAAAGGTTCAAAATAATTCAAATGTGGGTTCAACATTACAGCTTTCGGAATCATATCCCTTGCGACAACCATAACTTCTGCCCCAGTTTCTTTCTTGGGGATTCTTGGATTTTCTTTTGTTGTGACTGAACCTCAGTGAGGCTGCCTACGTACCCTTTCGGGATCAAGTCAAACGTAGTTCCGGCCAGAGAACTACTTTTCTGTGGCGATCTTTCTTTCTTCCACTTTTCCTTTTCTTTCTTTTCATTTTTCTTCTTTTTCTTTTCTTTTCTTCTCTCTTTGCTCTTTCCTTTTCTTCTTTTTCTTTCTTTTTCTTTTTTTTTTCTTTTCTTTCCCTTTTCTTTTTTCTTTTCTTTTTCTTTTCTTTTCTTTTGGACTGTTTTTCTCTTGTTTCTCCGCTGATTTTCCGCTTGGGCTTTCGGGTTATGTTATTGATTCCGAAAGAGGGATACGAAAGGAAATATAATAAGGCTCAAAGGGATAACAAAGGGTAAAGTGTTTGGGTAGCCGAACAAAATGCCTTCATCATTTCAATCTCAAAACATGCCAAATACAATCAGGTACACAAAGATAAAGAAAATCATACATAATATCTCTTGACTGCATCAGAATTGATAGTCATTTCTACACATTTTCCTTCCACGTCTGTTAGGTATAGAGCGCCATTGGACAAAACTCTGGTTACAACAAATGGCCCTTGGCAGTTTGGGGCGAACTTTCCTTTTGCCTCAGCCCAATGAGGTAGGATACGTCTGAGCACCAACTGTCCTACTTCGAACTTCCGCGGACGCACTTTCTTGTTATATGCTCTTGCCATTTCGTTGATACAATTGACTGTGACACACTGCTGCCAGTCGCTTCTCATCAATCAAACTTAGTTGTTCCAAGCGGGCTTTAACCCATTCATCATTATCAATCTCCGCCTCTGCGATGATTCGGAGGGATGGGATTTCAACCTCTGCGGGTATTACTGCTTCGGTTCCATATACCAATGAGTAAGGAGTCGCTCCTACTGAAGTGCGGACAGTAGTGCGATAGCCTAACAAAGCAAAAGGTAACTTTTCATGCCATTGCCTTGACCCTTCTACCATTTTCCGAAGTATTTTCTTGATATTCTTGTTAGCTGCCTCGACTGCCCCATTTGCCTTAGGACGATATGGAGTGGAATTGCGGTGGATGATCTTAAACCGCTGACATGTCTCGTCCATCAAATGACTATTGAGATTGGCACCATTATCTGTGATGATTACCTTCGGGATCCCGAACCGGCATATGATATTTGAATGTACGAAATCGACAACTGCCTTCTTAGTCACGGATTTGAAGGTTTTTGCCTCCACCCATTTAGTGAAATAATCAATAGCTACCAAGATGAATCTATGCCCGTTTGAGGCTGCTGGCTCAATCGGACCGATAACATCCATTCCCCAGGCAACAAACGGCCATGGTGCTGACATTGCATGCAATTCAGACGGTGAAGAATGGATCAAATCTCCGTGTATCTGACATTGATGACATTTGCGCACGAAGCTGATGCAATCCCGTTCCATAGTAAGCTAATAGTAGCCTGCTCGAAGGATCTTTTTTGCCAGTATATATCCACTCATATGAGGTCCGCAAACTCCCGCATGTACCTCAGACATGATAACTGTATCCTGTTTGGCATCTATGCATCTCAATAATCCAAGATCTGGAGTTCTCTTGTACAACACCCCTCCACTGAAGAAAAATCCGCTTGCCAAGCGTCGAATTGCTCTCTTTTGATCCCCTGTAGCTTGTGTTGGGTATACTCCCATCCGGAGATATTCTTTTATATCATGGAACCATGGCTCACCATCAAACTCTTCCTCCACCACATTACAATAGGCATGCTGATCTCGAACCTGAATCTGTAACGGATCCACGTAAGCCTTGTCCGGATGATGCAACATAGATGCCAAAGTGGCCAAAGCGTCGGCAACCTCATTGTGCATCCTTGGAATGTGTTTGAAATCTATTGATTGAAACCGCTGACGAAGTTCATGCAAACACTGCCGGCATGGTATGAGCTTCAAATCTCGTGTTTCCCACTCCCCTTGAATCTGGTGTA
>NW_017699066.1:0-2543 GCF_001879085.1 Nicotiana attenuata | reverse complement strand
AATTGTGTACGGCCCAAAAAAAAAGTCCGCTAGGTTGAAAATCTCGAAAGAGGAGGCCTAGGCAAAAGTTAGGACGTAAAAAAAAAAATAATAATAATAATAATATATATATATATATATATATATATATATATATATATATACAAAACATATACAAATTTTATATTTTTTTCCAGCTATTATTTTTTCAACGGCTATACAATATCATTTTTTCTATATATGGCTATTGACCGAAGTATATCCTCTTGATAAACTCTCTAATTCAAATGATTTCTAGTAATTGATCTAAAATATATAGGGAATGTATGTGCAATTGAGTCATAATATATGAGTGTTTAGAGAACTTAAAAAAGAAAAAGAGAAAATGGCCCCCTATAGCCCCTCAAAAATTAATTTTAACAGCCCATATTTTCTTCCATTGACACGAAATGTTCCTCCGGCCCAAACATATTACATTTAATAGCCCGAATGTCTATTTTGTATATTTTTTGTATAGTGACAGTCTATTTTATATATATATATATATATATATATATATTATACACTTTTACAAAAATATGTTATATACAAAAATTATACACTTTTACGGCTATCAAATGTAAATAGTTTCTGGCACGGGTTAAAAGTGATAATACCCCCATATATATGGCAACAAATCACCTATCAATTTGGTCCAACATTGAACTGTATTTGGGCTTAAATCTTCCATCACATGGACTTCCAGTACACCAGAATTGAGTAGAAGTGACATCAGGTAGCCACTCTGCTATTTAGGAACTAGTCAATACGTTCTAAATTTAAATTTTTCAGTTCAAATTTTTAGGACAAAAGTGTCTAGAATTGTCCTGAAGTTAAGATTTTTAATTTAAAATTTCAGGACAAACTAAGTACTGGCTAATCTCTAAATATCATCCCTAAAAATGGTATATGTGCAGTTGCCCCAGAATTGACATGCTTTTTATTAGTATCAATTTGGTACTGGTTCCTTTTTTTTCCCTCTAAAGACACAGTTCTACTAAATGTGGATATTTTTTCCTATCTATACCATATATGAAACCTTATTACTAAAAATGTGCATATTTTCATTATTACCCGCCATGTTTATATTTTTCCTACAAAATTTATACCATTCATTAAATACCCAATATTAAGAGCTGATTCCTTCCAAATTAGGCGCCTACAAATCTGGGATAAATATTTGAATAGCTTATTCCTTCCAAATTAGACGCCTAAAAATTTGGGACTAAATATTTTTCATATTCACATCAGATTTGTTTCCTCCCTTTTCTGCAGGCTTCTCTTTCATCATTTTTCACGTATTTCTGTTTCTCTAATACCATTCCCATTTGAAGAATGACTCAAGAATGTGCAAAGAAGATACAGATGCTACTAGCGCCACAAACAAGAAGCTCGAAATAGTAATGAATAAAACGAGATATATGCAACAGGCCACTTCTAGGTTAACAGAAAACAACAGGGACGTTGCAACAGTGAGTAGATTTGAAGCTGAAAGAATAGAAAAATATATTGGTGAAATGAAACTATCTAAGTTAAACATCTGCTTCCAAACACACAAAAATGTTGACTACAAAATTTTCTCCTAATCTACAAAAAATCTATAAATAAACTACAAATCAGTTTACGTATGTATAAAGCAGTATTGTTTTGAAGGGTATCTACAAAATTACTATTATACTACAATTACACTACAATCTATGTTGAAAAAAGATGTTGACTACAAAATTTTCTCTTTATCTACAAAATTTTTACAAATAAACTACAAATCAGTTTAAGTATTGTATAAAGTTGTATTGTTTTTAAGGGTATCTATAAAATTATTACATTTATACTACAATTAAACTATAATCTATGTTGAAAAAAAATGTTGACTACAAAATTTTCTCTTCATCTACAAAATTTCTACAAAAAAAAACTACAAATAAACTACAAATCAGTTTAAGTATTGTATAAAGTTGTATTATTTTTAAGGGTATCTACAAAATTACTACATTTATACTACAATTAAACTACAATCTTATGTGAAAAAAATGTTGACAACAAAATTTGCTCTTCATCTACAAAATTTCTACAAAACTACAAATAAACTACAATTGCACCCATACACCCAAAAAATTGCACGAGATCGACTAGGATTAAAAAGAAGAGAAAATGAAGAAATTGTTGATGAGAAGCTTTAAACTCGAGGAGAACCAAATAGAAGGTGAATCAAGAGTTTAGGACTGAGATATTGATTTTGCTGACTTCATCTTCTTTTTCAGATCTAGCTAGTGTTTTGATTTTGATTATTCTACATCTTGATGGTTACGGCCTTTTGAAGCTCGCTGGAGGAGGTTACAGAAGATTCATATGGCTACCCCACAAATTTACAATTGAGAATTGTCTATGTTGAAAAACAATGGGTTTCATATTGAATCTCTTTGGCTAAAAATCTGATTATAAAAAATGGGTCTCATTTCTGTATTTTTTGAGAAGAAGAAGAAGGAATGGAGAAGAGAAAGAAATGGGAGGGGGAAAATGGCGCT
>NW_017699065.1:0-2543 GCF_001879085.1 Nicotiana attenuata | reverse complement strand
GTTCCAGCAGGTTCGTAGGATGATTTCGGACTTGGGCATATGCCCGGTTCGGGTTTTGGATAACACGGGAACGTTTTGGCGCCTATTGTGGAAGTTAGCATTTTAGAAGAAATTTCATAAGTTTGGCTTGAAGTGCATTTCAGTGTTATCGATATCCGTTTGGGATTCCGAGTCTGTGAATAGCTCCGTATGGTGATTCTGGAGTTGGGGGCACGATCGAAAGTGAATTCGGAGGTCCGTGGATCATTTTGGAACCATTTGGCTAAAGATAGAAATTTGAAGGTTTTTGAGGAGTTTGACCGGAGGTGGACTTTTTGATATCGGGGTCGGAATCCAATTCCGAAAGTTGGAGTAGGTCCGGAATGTCGAATATGACTTGTACGCAAAATTTGAGGTCAATCGGACGTGATTTGATAGGTTTAAACATCGGAAATAGAAGTTTGAATTTTTGAAGTTCATTGAGTTTGGATTGGAGGTCGATTCATGATTTTAGCATTGTTTGATGTGATTTAAGGCCTCGAGCAAGTCCGTAATGTGTTTTAGGATTGGTTGGTATGTTTGGTTGGGGTCCCGGGGGCCTCAGGTGGATTCCGGGTGGTTAACGGATCGCATTTTGGATTTTTGGACAGCTGAAGGAATCTGGTTACTGGTATTTTCGCTTCTGCGCTGGGTTGACTGCAGAAGCGGACAGGGAGCCGCAGAAGCGGGTTTTGGTCTAAGGCTTGAGGACCGCAGATGCGGTCAAAGTACCGCAGAAGCGAAACCGCATCTGCGGAGAAAGGGTCGCAGAAGCGGATGGGAGTATCTTGGAGAGGACCGCAGATGCGGTCAAAGTTCCGCAGAAGCGGGACCGCATCTGCGGGTGGCAAGTCGCAGAAACGAGAAAGGGGTGGCTCAGGGAAGACCGCAGATGCGGCATTTTAACCGCACCTGCGGAACTGCAGAAGCAGCCAAGGAACCGCAGGTGCGGAAACAGCTGAAGCAGTGAGGTCTTTTAAGTTCGGGGTTGATTCATTTCAACCCCATTTTTCTTCCATTGGAGTCGATGGGGAGTAGCTTTGAGGTGCCATTTTCGTCACTTGTCATGAGGTAAGTAATTTATGCTAGCTTTGGGTTAAATACAAGGTTTGTATATGGATTTAGACTTGGAAAATTGTAGAAAATTGAGGTTTTGGAAGAAAACCTAGAAACTTGGTAAATTGGATTTTTACCACGAATTTGAGCATGGAATTAAGAGTAAATTATATATTTGAGCTAGCGAAGCTATGGGTAGAGTATATCTTCGAGAAATTTCGGATTCCGGGCACGTGGGCCCGAGGGCGTTTTGGTCAACTTTTCGATCGGAGTTAGGAATTGCTATAAATTAGTTTGTAATGAATATTTGAGCATAAATTAATGGATTTGTGTAACCGTTGGCTAGTTTTGGAGCATGGTGCATCAATTGGAGTCCCCGGAAGGGCATGGATTGCCGGTTATGGATCTTCGGAGCGAGTCTCCTTTCTAATCTTGTAAGAGGGAATTGTCCCCATAGGTGAAATAATTGATTATGTGCTCCTATTTGCGGGGGCTACGTACGCACGAGGTGACGAGAGTCCGTGCGTAGCTAATATTATGCTATTGTCCGGGTAGTCTAGGACCCAAAAGCATGCTATACTTTGAATATTTGTAATCTTATGTATAGTTGAATCGCTTAAACCACATCAAAATAGTAAATGAATTTCTAACAAGATCTAAACCTCATTTTCGTAAATTGTTGAAAGAGAATTAGCTTTTCTTTGAATAATTGCCCCATGTTGGCTTCTTGGTTGAATGTCTCTACGTGTTTATTTTGGAACGGGCCGAACGCCTCGGCAGATTAAATAGATGCATCTATAGGCGCGCCGTCGACCCTCGGCAAGTGCACAGTTTAATTCTGTTGGATCGGGCCGTCACCTCAGCATTATATGCGCATGCTTGTGTTGCTGCCTTGAACTCGATTAAGTTATTATTGCCTCTTCATGGCTTGAAAACATTTGGATAATTACAAAAAGGAATTTTTGAAAATTGCTTATAAAAGAATCAATTGTTTACTTGTTTCCTTCTATTGGCTTAAAAATCATGTTTATAGAAATCCGCGATTTAATGTTTTATTGATATCACATCATTGGACCCTTAGTATGTGTCGAAGTCGACCATCTCGTCTCTACTTCTTCGAGATTAGGCGGGATACTCATTGAGTACACGTTATTTATGTACTCATACTACACTTCTGTGCATTTTTTGTTGCACATGTATATTTATCTCTAGCAGCCCACTGGGCATAGCAGCACGGATGATTCGGGGACTAGGTGAGTTGCATTATTCGAGGCGGCCCGCAGCTAGTAAAGTCCCTTCCAGTAAATTGTATTTTTCTTTCTGTCCACTGTATTCCGGACGAGTGTTGTATTGTATTTTATTTCCTTATCAGTAGATGCTCATGCACTTGTGACACCGGGTTCTGGGATGGTTTTTAAATATTATGTATTGATTGCTAATATTTAATTTGAATTGAAGCAGCTATCTTT
>NW_017699064.1:0-2543 GCF_001879085.1 Nicotiana attenuata | reverse complement strand
CCATGATCAACATAAAAATACCACAAGCTTTGACATTTTCTATTCAAAACACTGTCTTAGTCATATACACAACCTTAAACACCTGAGTGCTACATGTAGATTCTTGAACACATTAAACCATTCTCGAGAGTCATTCTCTCTTATTCATCTGCAAATTACCTGATTTAACGAACAGAACCACTCGTGCTTTATTGACACTCCGATACTGTAAAATGAGACCCTCATCCCAATACAACCAAGCAACTTCCTGCTCTATGCACCGAGCATTCTTTACCAACAACAACTCTAGACATTCCGAAATTCTCATACCCTATGGAACATAATATAACCTTTGTCGAAATTTTGCTTCACTCGCCCATCCTCGGCTCAATTTCTGCAACTAGAACCGATTTGCCAGCATACCTCGAGACGTAACCAACATAGCACATAACCGTGCAATCAGCTAATCAACAGCAACCTCCCCAACTTGGCTCGAAGCCATATATCAAGACACACTTAACAACTTATAACACTTTTACTCTAATGATGCCACAATGTCATAGTGAGATTAAACTCAAATCATCTACAAGTTTGTGAAAAAATAGATCATCTAGTACTGAAATCCTCTACAACCCTCGCATTTATCCCCACATCAACTGAGTCCACTCTCTTAAGCGACCCGAATTTTTAAATTTCAACACATACCCTTCAATTACACATGAGATCTTCTAACATACACGTAAGGACCATACCACTCAAGAACACTCCGCAGGAGATGACCCCTGCTTAGCCTCAATTTAGTACTTCAGCATACCTTTCACCATCATATACGTTACTCAGTTATTAGTCTTCCTGAGTCCGAACTCATACCGCTGCATGCAATGCACTTCACTTCCCAACTAGGAGGTACGACAATGTTCTTCACACGCCCATAATTCGGGCTACACATCAATCCACAATAGGAGTCGAATCACTTAACAGTTCATCTATTATCCTGCAGACTTCTTCGTCACTACCAAGTCATATAATTACATCCCGCAGTACTAACATACTCATCACATAAATACCAAACCGCCCTTCCGGCTAATAGGGGCAATACTGAACATATAAGTTCAAAATACTTGCTCACACAATCAACATCTCGGTGCTCAAGCCATAGGCAAGGATCCGGCCTCAAGTCCTCCAGACTGGTCCAACATACTCACGAAGATTACATCTCGCCCCTCGATCGGGGAATCACAAACCATCAAGGCACATATAATACTGAGCGCTCACGTGCGCATACAGACGTGTGAAAGGAATTTCAAGAGTTATATCTCAAGCTGAATCAAGTACGCACGATAAGAATTCCAAGAATGGGGAGTTTTCCTAAAGGTTCTGCAGCCTCTCGAGGATAAATACATACGTCTCCGCACCGATCCGCGAGACTTTACTAAACCTGCTCATGACTCGTGAGACCTAGTAACCTAGGCTCTGATACCAACTTGTCACGACCCAATTTCGATCCCGGTCGTGATGGCGCCTCTCGTGAAGACAAGGCCAGCCAACTAACCCAAATCCTTTCACTTTAACAATTATTAAACATAAATGAATTGATAAATACAGCTTAACGACGATAATAACCAGTATTTACAACCCAACATAACCCGACCGGGGTGTCACAAGTCACGAGCATCTAAAGAAACCTTAACACAACTACATGCCAATAAATATATACAAGTAAAATTTCTGGAAAACAAAAGACAACATCCGGTGCCGCGAACGCTGGCGGTCACCTTGCTCAACTACAATAACAATACCTTCAATCCGCTAATAACCCGCTACCGGGTGAACGATACCTGCAACTGCACGCGAGGTGCAGGGAGTAAAGTGAGTACTTCCAACTCAGTGAGTAATAAACATATATAATGGCTGAAAGTAAGAAATTCCGAAATATTACAATATAAAGCTATAATCAGCGATTCAGCACATAAAACGGTGGAACAACAACAATACCAAGACTAGTAAGACAAATAGGTATAAATGTATGAATGCAATGCAATACACATGACCGCTGCGGCGCGCAACCCGATCCATTTGGGTACCCGCGCTCACTGTGGGGGTTCCGACTCCGGAGGGGCTCCTACAGCCCAAGCGCTATATCATCGTAGTATTCGCTGCGGCCTGCAGCCCGATCCACACTCAGTCCAGATATATATATGCATGCAAGCCACTTGGGCACAGTCAAATTGTTCATTTTTAGTTTCAATTATTAGGAATTATAGAGCTAAGTGTTTAAACCTTTATTTATTTACTAAACCTTTCGAGGCAGTGTCTAACTCAGGACTGATATCATGAAATATGCTAAGCATCATGGAAGCAGTGATAAGGATCCCTGAAGGATGCACATGATAGGCACAAAGCCCCAAACATATTCATAAAATCCAAGTAGGATGATTACCAAACAATTTCAAGTCAAGAACACAGTACAAACATCAATCGGAAGGGACTAGGTCACAATCCCCAGTCACAATCGACCCCGCACTCGTCATAGAGTACGTGTCTCGCCTCAATATAGTGTCACA
>NW_017699063.1:0-2543 GCF_001879085.1 Nicotiana attenuata | reverse complement strand
TATATATATATATATAAAATAACACTTTTGCAAAAAAAAATGATTTGAAAAAAATAATTTATATAGTTATTAATATTACTACTTTCGAATTTGTTTTCAATTATACGCATAATATGAGAAAGTTTATGAGATTTTCTTAATTGTAAAGATAGATTTTTCACAAGAAACGAAGGTTATCTGCTTACCATTTTTAGAATTAAGCGTACGAGAATTTGTACTCTTTATATGAGATTAGGAAAATTATAAGTTGAGAAAATATATACATTTTTACATGGATGTTTTAATGAAATAATAGTTTATGTGATAATTTTATATGGTAACGCATGACCATGATAGTAAAGTATATTAATAGTATGACGTATAAAGTGTATTTAAAAATAAAGTAGAATTATAAGTAATTTGAGACAACTCTTAATTATGCGGGTAATTGGTTAATTACCGGACGGCGGGATATTACGTAATGAATTAATTGCAATTATGGGATAAGATTGAATCCCAAAAACGTGGCAGCCCCATGTTAATTAAAGTGACTCACCACTTCGATGGAAAGGTGGCCGCCGATCATAACACCATAACCACCTTCTTCGAACACCGTAATAAAATACGGTTCACGTCTAGGAACTATAAAAAGATCAGGACTTTTTAACAAAACCTTCAATTTTTTATCTTTATGCTTCATTAATCTAGTTTCTGGAAGAGTGAACTAAATCTGATTTAAGTTTTAAATTCATAGGAATTTTGGATAAGATATGATGATAGGCTATAATTGCATATTTTAGTCGCTTATTACACTAGAATTTACTGCACTTTAATTGATTTTGCGCTTTAATCGCTAGTGTTTTGCACTAATTGTGTGTTTTATGCCTTGTAGGTGTGATTCCGAGCTATATAGATGTTATGGAATGAATTTAAGTGATTTGAAGCTTTGAAGTCTGAGTAAAAGCTCAAGGAATTAAGTCGAGATCGTGTTCGGAGGTCAAATTTGATAATTAAGTACGAACGAAGACTTGAGGAGGCATATTGCGTACTGTCTAGTAAAATAGACATAACTTTTTTCTCAGAACTTCATTTGGGCTCCACAATATATGGTTGGAAAGCTAACTCAAAGAGCTACAACTTTCGTGTTTAACGTTTTTCCAAATTCCAAAAGGAACAGGGTGAAAAAATGCGGTTTTGCCGCGACCGCGGTAGAAGATGGTCGCGGACAACTGAAGAATCAGAGGGCATGTTTTGCCGCGGTTCCACCGTGATCGCGGCAAAACCGTGGCAGGAAGCGAAAATTTTAGGGACTAAAGTGAAAAACATGGGATTTTAAGTCCTAAACCCTATATTAAACAAAGGAGGCTGGACAAGAACAAGGAAGGGACATATTTTGGACATAAATTAGACCTAAGGAGGCAGGAGACACTACTTTAGGGTTAGACAACATCCTTGGAGGCATGAACACATTGGGAGCAAGGCGGGGAATTCTTCTACGAGTTTTTCCTTCCTCTTCCTATTTTTCATTGTTGGTTATGACTTTTAGTATTGTAGTTTTACATACTATTATGAATAGCTAATTTGCTATCTAGAGTTTTGATAGAACCTTTTGTAGGATAAATTCTTGTTATGTTTTTATATAATTGAGCCATAGCTTTTCTCTATTTGTTCAACTACGTTTATATTCTGGTTGATTGAAGAGCTCTCAATTAGCTGTGCCTATTTAGTATGCATAACTCGAGAGAGAGTGCATATTTAGGTAATTGTTGAACAACACCACTCCCAGAGTATATAAGGGATCAATAACCGAGGTTTTAAAGGCGGGATTAGGGATAACGAAGCCTTGGGTGCGATCTGAAGTGATCTGTATTAAAAGCTAGCTAGCGTAGCTCGGGAGAGCGCGTCTAGTAAATTGTCGTAATTACTCGGGAAAGATTTACGGTAATAAGAGTGCTCATGATCGGTAGAGAATACTTAGGCGAAATTATAGAAGACATAGCAGGAAGAAGTCCGACAATAGGGGAAATCATAACTCTAGACCTCCTTAATCTTTTCTCTAACGCTCAGTATCGTTAGTTGTTAATTTACTATTTTAATTTGTTAGTTAAGTAGTTAAACACAAGAATCTTAATATCTATAAGTTAGGAATTGTTCAAGCTTGTCTTCTTGGTGATAGTGAACAACTGTAGCTAAACCTTAGTTCTCTGTGGGATTCGACTCCGGACTTGTAAACCGGATTATATTTGCAGCGACCGCATTGTCCTTTTTATAAGGCATAGTTGGGCGTGATCAAATTTTTGCGCCGTTGCCGGGGAACTAACGGTGTAGTTGTAGGTGTACATATTGCTAGGTTTCAAGTTTGAACTTTTATTTTATTATTTGATTTTTTTTATTGTTTTATTTTAGTTTTATTTTTTTATTTGAGAAACATGGCATCATGGAATTATTTGAATTTAGATGTTGGTAATTTTACTTTTAATCCTCCTTATGCATGTTGTGAAGAAAACCACTCAGGGCAAAATTATCAAAATATTCCCGAGAGCGAGTTTTGTGCACCAACTCAA
>NW_017699062.1:0-2543 GCF_001879085.1 Nicotiana attenuata | reverse complement strand
ACGGCCCAAGCGCAATATCAAGCCACCTCGTGGCATATAACATAAGGCCTGGAAGCCTTCTCACATCACTCACAAGGCCTGAAAGCCTCCTCACATCACTCACAAGGCCTGAAAGTCTCCTCACATCACTCACGAGGCCTGGAAGCCTCCTCACATCACTCAACATATCCTCACATATGGCCCTCAGCCTCACTCAGTCCAGAAAACATCATAAGCCCCTCGGGCATCAATAAGATAGTAGTGCTCGGCCCAAACAACAGTGGAAATATCATTTAAGTCTCAAAGTTCAATTAGAGCGGCTGAGTTTGTAAAACAGTATAATCAACAGGACTGAGTTCAAGTAGTATATCAAAATAGTGAGGAAACAATGATAAAAATCCCCGAAGGGTTCAGATAATTGGCACGAAGCCTAAATATGGCAATCAGCCCAAATCATGATAATAACAAATAAGTTTCAGTCAAATACGCGGTAAAATCATCAATCGGGACGGACCAAGTCACAATCCCCCAACGGTGCTCTACCCTACGCTCGATATCCGGCGTGCAAGTCACCTCAATATAGCACTACGGTGTGCAATCCGGGGTTTCAAACCCTCAGGATATCATTTACAATCATTACTCACCTCGAACCGGCGAAAACTCTAGCTCGCGACACCTTGCCCCTCAAATCGGCCTCCACGCATGTTGAATCTATCCAAAATCAGAGCGAATACATCACAATATGCTAAGGGAACAAAGCCCAAGCGAAAACAATCAATTACGGGCACAAACCCCGAAATTACCAAAACCCGAGCCCCGGGCCCACTTCTCGAAACTCAGAAATTTTCACATCAATAGATTCCTTATCTCTCACGAGTTCATACATACCAAAAGTTCTCAAATCCGTCCTCAAATGGTCCCTCAAATCCCCAAATCAAATTTCAAATCCCTAGGCCCCAAACCTTCGGATTTCACCCCAAAAACAAGTAATCTAGTCAGGATATTTGATGATAATCCCATATTATTGACTAACAATGACCGCAAGTGACTTATCTCTAGTTTTCACATGAATTCTGACTCAACAATCACCCAAAAACGAAATTGAAGATTAGGGTATAGAACCTTACCTCTTTGATGAAGAACTTGAGGGATTTCTTGTTGGATTTCAAGGATTGGACAACATTTTTTGATGAACAAGGCACTTGAGCTTCTTCCTCTCTCTAGAATTGCTCTTCCCTCTCTCTAAAAGCTCCAGAAAACCCCAAAATAACAAACCCCAAACGAGTTAAATGAAATGGGGTTCGGGTCTTAAAAACGCCACGCCGCATGGGGCACCGCATGGGGCGCCGCGGTAGTGTAAAATTCTGCGCTGCTTTTGGTAATTTGGTCATAACTTCTTGTAGGAGTGTCCGAATGACGAACGGTTTGAAGCGGTAGCAACTAGATTCGAAAATCTTTCATTTGATAGGTTGTTCATCGCATAAATCCTTATATTTATTCAGATATTCTTGTCCAAAGTTTGGTCTTGTGCTGCTCATTCGAAACTTTCGTCTAAAATGAAACTTTTCAACTTGCCTTGGACTTAGGCCTCTCTTTAGACCCCAAATCACTTATAATATGCCCTGTACACTTATTATCATATCCAATTGATATCCATCATATTAATAGTCCTCGTTCGCAAACAAAATAATATAATTAGCGCACATCAATTTTCTTAATAGCACTTCAAAAATTTTCCGGGGCGTTACATTCTCCCCCATTTAGGATCATTCATCCTCGAATGAGAAGTAGAGTCCGCTCCCAAACATATAACATCATTTAAACTTGTTTCAATCATCAAAACACCTCAAACAACATCAAAACCATCAATTCACATCGAATTCAAACCTAAGTTCTTCTAAAATTTCCGAAACACGCGTTTGATCAAAAACCCAACCAAATCACCTCCGAATGACCTGAAATTTTACACACACATCCCAAATCACATAACAAAGCCACGGCAACTTTCGGAATTCTATTCCGACCCTCGGATCAAAATCTCACCTATCAACCGGAAATCGCCAAAATACTAACTTCGCCAATTCAGGCCTAATTCTACACCGGACTTCCAAAACCAATTCCGATCACGCTCCTAAGTCACAATTCACCTAACGAAGCTAACCAAATCATAAAAACTCCGATCCGAGCTCATATACAAATAAGTCAACTCTTGGTCAAACCTTTCAAATTCAAAGCTTTCAACTGAAACTGTTCTTTCGAATTCATTCCAAATTTTCCTGAAAACCAAAACCAACGATCTACATTTGTCATAATACATAACAAAGGGCAGGTCATGCCCGAGAACTGGCGATCAAAGTGCAAAAGCTCAAAACGACCGGCTAGGTCGTTACATCCTCCCCCACTTAAACACACGTTCGTCCTCGAACGTACCCAGAGTTGTTCTAAAAGCCAACCAATCGCTGAATAACCTTACCATGCATATACCCAGGGGTGATCTCATGTCACCCTAACTCATATAGGTCCGATAACACATTTTAACCAAAATCACACAATCCAGTCTAGCC
>NW_017699061.1:0-2543 GCF_001879085.1 Nicotiana attenuata | reverse complement strand
AATTCGAGACCTCTCCGTTTTTGGCAAGTAGGTGATGCACCTACTTGTCACCTATCAGTCTGCGCTGTCTCACGAAAATGCAAATATCTCTCTACTCCAATATCGTATCAACAAACGGTTTATTGCATTAGAAACTACACTCATAGATATTTAATTTAATAGGTAGATCATCCCCTAATTCCAAGTATATTGGGAGAAAAACTCAGTTACATTTGACCTAATTTTCAGCACATTTATGAATGGAACTTGTGATGACCTTTTTCAAACTTTTGTTCCACAACTCGCTTGACTTCAAAACATAACACCAACTATCGTACAACTAAAATAACTCATAATATAATCTCCTTATAATGTTAATAACCCTAGTATCATCCCAAAAGTACATGGTAAAACATTCCAACTTGTCGACTTTCGACGAAACTTATTTTCTTCAATTCGTTTAGCTTCTAAGCCTTCAAACCCTCTTGCTGCTTGGTACTAATGATCTTAAATATTTGTAACCTCCACGTTAATATGATGAACTAACTTTGTAAACTTTTAAAAGATGATTCCCTTTCTGAGCTTACATTACTTGACTTATGATGTACTCTTACGTACGAAAACACGGGGTGTAACATCATTCCCCCCTTTGGAACATTCGTCCTCGAATGTTGATTAATGCGCTTATCAGTCTCATAACCTGTAGCTCTTAAGAATTCTTTAATATTGTCCTTGACATCTAGGAAACTGTTCTTAAATAAATCCAAAGGCCAGGGTATTCCCACCTTTAGGCTTCTTTCTCATACCACGACCTGTGGTCGGAATTTTTCCAACATCGTAACATTTGCTACCTTATGTCATGCAGTATGTACGACTGTGTCATTGTATGAGTGCGTAGCGACTCGTCTTCCCTTTTTCCTCCATCTTTTAGCCAATCTCTAAGCTTCACTTTATGAACATATACAGAATTATGACAAGTTATCCCTCTAGGCATCTATAGGTGTACTGATGTCTTTCGCTTGGTACTTTATCGAACTTAAGACTATTGCTATCTCTTGTTTCTAGCCTTGTATATCTATACCATAAAACTTACTTCGGTTTATTATTACCAAGGTTTGCTACCCAACTCCAGGTTACTCTTTCGTTACTTATCCTATATGTATAAATCTAAGTCCTTTAGTGCTTCCTCATTATTATTCATCTTAAGAATAACAAACAAATCTCATATTGTACTTTGGAACTTGTACCCATCTATTGTTTATTCACCTTAATGTTGAAATATAATCTATCACTGATAACTTGTAACCTCTTACGTAATACACTATCACTAGGGCTCACATCTTATCGAGGAACATCTGAAGTGATTTTCCTGATCCACCTAGGGATAATACTATACTTCAATAACCATATTTCATTGCATCCCAATGCGATTCATCTTATGGGGGTATTCTAATCCCGTGCAATTAATAAAATCCCTTTCTCGTTAAATCATTACTCAATCAAAGGCCTAAGCGTCATCGTCTTATCAATCACAATTACACCCTTATTCTACTGCCAGGGCAGCATTCAATCTCTTCTAAATGCACCTAGTCTTAGACTCCTTTGTGTTCATTCAGGCTGTATCGAGCTCTTTATTACATATGGAAATCATCAGCTCCCTTGTTTTGATGGGTTTAATCCCAAGGACATACATATTCTCGTCACCTTCTCACTCACCTTTTCACATCCTTACTCCTATCTACCTAAAACCTTGTTGCTCTACAATACTTTACTTTAGGACCTACACCGATCTATTTATACTACTCGCAAACTTCCTTAAACTTGCTAGCACCATAAATTTCCTTTCGTGCCTTCTCAGTTGTCCTTAAATGTAAGCAATTACTTTTGCTGGTCGTTCTATCACTTGTTGCATGAATACTTGGCCTGTCTTTTTGCCCACGAATACTGTAATTTCCTGTACCTCATATGATCTCAAACATCCCCTTTGATTTTTTTTTTTCAAATGATTGTAATCTCGTATCTGCGAGACTGAATTCACTATGTTGCGGTTCACTACATTTATCTTGCACGATCTATTGATTTATCTGTGACCTGTTGTCTAGCCATAATTGGGCTCTTCCTGAATCAACTACTAATTACTCGTTGGTCCATTCTCATATATATATTCCGTGTAATCTCTCTTTGGTTATTTACTTTGTCTTATGTTACCTATCACACTGGCTCCTTATGTATCAAGTGTTCATTCGCACTTATTTATCAATAACATCCTGACCGAGAGCTCTTACTGCCCTTCTCCGGTGTCGTGCTTGCATAATTTTCTGGAGTCACGACATATCTGTAGGATCTGAATAAAGGCAGCCTCATCCTTTTCTCCTTTTTTTTATACCACATTCTTCCTTTACCATTCCATAGTTACCTCTTCATCTTTGGCGTGTTTTTACATCATCAATGACCCTTACTCGCCTTATGGTAACCCTTCTGTACTGGGGATAACTGAATTCCTTATGCACAAGGGTGACACCTAGAATAATTGGCATACTTATTCCCTTAAGCTTAACTCTGCT
>NW_017699060.1:0-2544 GCF_001879085.1 Nicotiana attenuata | reverse complement strand
AACTACCGCCAATCTCCGACGACTGGGCAGTGCAGGCCTTCACTCAAGGTTTGAACGAGCGAAGCTCGGTAGCTTCGAAACAGCTGAAGCAGAACTTAGTCGAATATCCCGCCATGACCTGGTCGGATGTCCACAACCGATACTAATCAAAGATCAAGGTCGAGGACGACCAACTGGGAGCCGCCTCGGGCTCGGTATATCCAAGCAGACTTCTGGCAAAGGAGCGAAAGCCAAACAAAGAAAGATACCAACCATACACTGAAGATAGAAGAAACACCTCGAGGCGCAACATATCCCGCAATGACCGAAGGCTGTAACGAGGCCAGAATCCTTGGGGGCTTGTTAGCAGAGCTGGATTCGATAAGCACACAGGGCCGACAGAGGCACCCCGACTGTCGGAATAAAACTTCAACGTCGACATTTCAGACATCGTATTCGCCATCAGTAAAATCAGAGAAACCAAGTGGCCAAGGCCCGTACAATCAGATCCTGCGTAGAGGAACCATAACTTAGTGTGTGAATTTCACAACACACACGGTCACAGGACCGAGGATTGCCGACAACTCCAGGAAGAAGTAGCCCGACTACTCAGCAAATGTCACCTCCGAGAATTCCTCAGCGACCGAGCCAAAAATCAGTTCAGGTAAAGAGAGGCGACCAAGAAGAGTGAAACAGACGAGCCACCACATGTTATCCAGACGATATTCGGGGGTATCGATGCTCCACAGGAACCGTGGTCAGGAGAACAAAAATATCCATCACCAGGCAAAAGCTAACTCGAGGTTACATTAACATTCGACGCTGAAGACATCAAGGCTCTATCTCAGCCTCATAACAACGCATTGATAATCTCTTTTCTTGTGAATACATTTCAAATTAAACGTGTACTTGTGGATCCAGGTAGCTCGGCCAATATTATCAGGTCGAGGGTGGTAGAGCAGCTCGGACTGCTCGATCAAATCGTGCCTGCCTCTTGAGTCCTAAACGGGTTCAACATGGCGAGCGAAACAATGAGAGGGGAAATCACCCTCCCGGTCAACGTGGTCGGCACTACCCAAAATGCCAAATTCCATGTCATCGAAGGAGACATGAGGTACAACGCCTTGCTCGGAAGGCCGTGGATACACTGCATGAGAGCAGTACTATCCACCCTCCATCAAATGATGAAATTTCCGACAAAGGATGGGACAAAAACCGTCTACGGGGAACAACATGCAGCAAAAGAGATGTTTGCGGTGCACGACGTGGCACCAGTGCTAATACCTCCACCATCGAAGGAACCAAAGGATAAGCAAACAGTAAAATAACAATAACAACATATATCCTCGGCTACACCCGACTAAACTAGAAAAAGGACCGTGCCGTGTCCTGAAAGCAAATGTTTGAAGCTCATCGAGGCTCAAGGCGCCATCGGCACTAAGGTATAATCATCCCCCTTTTTAGTTACATTTCACATTAACCTATGTGCAGGTATCCGATCGAAACAGCCGAAGCGCTTCCCAACTTGAAGGCCTTAGGTTTCAAAAGCATGCGTTGCACTCTTTTCCTCCGATCGGGTTTTTATCCCAAGAAAGGTTTTACCGGCAAGGTTTTTAACGAGGCAACATCTATATGCTACCTAAGGAGGACTCAACAAGTATTCAAGGCTTCTCTTCAAATCAACCTTGAATACTGGGGGGGCATCCCCCCGGAAGGTCACCTCTTCGGAGAAGCCAAAATGTGCTAAATGGGGTCTCGATAGGAAAACGATGTACCAGACCAAACGGTCGAACGAACCGTGTCCGTATAGAATAACCGAGCCCTTGACATCAAAAAACGTGTATACTTGTGTCAAGTAATTGTCGCGCCCCCTTTTTCCCTCTTTGCATCGGAAAATTGGATTGGTGACATTTGGTTGGGACAACTCTTTCCTTTTGGGAAAGGGGTTTGCAATTGAAGAGTCGCCACCTAATGGTTTAAGGTGCATTAGGACACCTACAAGGTTCAATTCTAAGTTTGTTTGATAACCAGAGATAAGGTAAGGGCTTGAAATTATCCTAAGGGGAAGGTGTTAGGCACCCCTCAGGATCCACTAGTGTGGTTCCCGGCCAGATAGTTTCTTTGTGAATTTGTGCAATTAACAAGTAAACAAACAAGGCTCAAATAAGAGGGTATTTTAAATACACGAATATTTGTAAGTGATAAAATAAAACAAAGTTTTGAAAGAGTTATAACTAAACATGCTAACGAATATAAAAGGGGGTCCTAGCTTTATTTGTAATATGGATCACATCAATGCAATACCCGGTAATCACTCCTCAAAAGAGGGGCTACACGTGGTATTAGCGCACGGGTCATCATATCCATATCTACCCTTCCCACCCCGTTAAGGTATTAAAGCGCGGATTGGTCTCGACCTCTATTGCATGCTATTACCCGTCCCTAACTTATCAGTCCCGGAGGAATTTAGGACTACTATTCCTATAAGCGGGAGGATTTTAGGCTGCCTTTTGGGTTTTAAAGGTAAAAAGACTAAGGCGACATTCAAAACACATAGGACTGCAT
>NW_017699059.1:0-2544 GCF_001879085.1 Nicotiana attenuata | reverse complement strand
GGTTAGCTTGTGGTTGCGGTCGGCCGAAAGGTTGTGCATTCATGACCGCATAAGGTGCAGGAGCATAGGCCATACCAGTATGAGGGTAATAGTGTTGAGGGGTTCTTTCAGAGAACACCGGTCTAGGAGCCCGATACCTTCTTCCCTCCGATGCCACCATCACTGTTTCTTCTTTCTTTCTGCCTTTGGCCATTCCTCCAGACCCGCCTTGGATGGCTTGGGAGGTGGCCCTTATGGCTGACTGGCTCAAGATTCTACCCGTTTTTAACCCATTCTCCACCATCTCTCCGATATTTATTGCCTCGGCGAAAGGTTTACCCATGGCGGACATCATATTCTGAAAATAGTCTGCTTCCTGGGCCTGGAGGAAAACGTGACCATCTCTACCTCATCCATTGGAGGTTTCACTCTCGACGCCTGTTCGCGCCACTTAATTGCATATTCACGGAAGCTTTCTGAAGGCTTCTTCTTAAGATTTGCCAAAGAGTTCCTGTCCGGCGCGATGTCTATGTTGTACTGAAATTGTCGAACAAAGTCTCGGGCCAGATCATCCCAAATATGCCAACGCGAGGCATCTTGATCCATGTACCATTCTGAAGCGATACCAACCAAGCTTTCTCCAAAATATGCCATCAACAGCTCTTCTTTGCCACCGGCCCCCCGTAACTGATTGCAATACTTGTTTAGGTGAGCAATGGGGTCACCATGTCCGTCATACTTCTCAAATTTTTGTGTTTTGAACCCTGAAGGCAAGTGTACATGAGGGAACATGCATAGATCCGTGTATGAGACACTCTTTTGCCCGCTTAACCCTTGCATGTTTTTCAAGCTCTGCTCGAGGCTTCTCATTCTCTTTGCCATTTCATCCTGCTCTGGGTTTTTGGGGGTTTTGTCCTGCCCTGGTGTAAGCTCGTATGGGGGTGGCTGAGAGTAATTATATGTGGGATATTGAGGAGGATCTGACGGAAATACAGGGTCTTGGAACGTGAATGCTGAGGGATCAAAAGCAGGCCTTGGCAGCGAGGGTTGTGTTGTAGCAGGACATGGTGGAGCAGTGAAGATGTTAGGAGCTGCTCCCGCTGGGAACACCTGGGGGCAAATCTCAGAAGGCATTCCAACGAAATGAGCGGTCATGGTAGGTTGCCAAAAAGGGGTAGGAGGATGACTGATAGGGACCGTAGTAGCACCTCCAGCTCTAGGGAATAACTCTGGGAATCCGGGAATATTACTTGGGGGTTCCTTTCCATTGTTCCAAGCATCCCACATTTCCATCAGTCGCAGGTGCAAGATCCGATTTTCTTCAGCTGTAAAAGATTCAGAGGCCGGGAACCCCGAGATGGGGCTATCTTCAGAGATGGGGACTGCGGGCAAAGTCATTTCTGTAGACATTTCCACACTTCCTTTCGATCTGGTAAAGTATTGATGCGATGCCAGCTTACCACAACCAACCACCGTTTCTAAAAGCTAGGCTGGAATACAGCAATACACGGTTAGTTTGAGACAAGTAACAGATAGGTAATCGCACATTGGGGTGTGATGCACCTGTACAGTTAAACGGTTGTCTACATGTTTGCACTGGTTGCATGCGTCATCCCGGCTTTTCTTTTCTATTTTCTCTTCTTTTGATTTCCTTTCTTTGTTTTTCTTGCTTTTCCTTCTCATTTTCTTTTCCCTCTTTTTTTTTATTTTGCTTTTTCCCTGTTCTTCCGCCATGGTTTTTCTCTCGATTCCTTATTTTCTTTTTTGCGTTTCTTTTCCTCTCTTGTTTTCTTTTATTTCCTTCCCTCGTGTTTTATTTTTTAGGAGATACGGTCGAATCCTATGGAGATTGCCTACGTATCATGACCCCGCATGAATCAGACCAAGCGTAGTTCTTGCAAATAAGGTAAACCTAGATGCAAGAAATAAAGAAACAATTTGTTTTGGGAATTTTCAAATTTTCATTAATAACAAATGCAATTACAAAGCTACTAGACTATTTGTTTTTCTTTTCTTGGAAATAGAAAGTACAAAAACCAGACGCGAAAACTGCAGACTCGATTTTTAGGAGTACATCAAAGCTTCAAATCCTGGGGCCCGCGGGGCATCACTCGGCATCGCCGCGGGCCTGCGTGCAAGACCCTTTTGCAACTGATCTAGATCGTTCATAACCTGGCGAACAAATGTCATTACAGAGGCAAAGAATGTGGTACGACCCATCCGTTCGCCGGCCTGACACTTCATGACAATGTAGTTGGCAATGTTTCTGATTCTCTCCCTGATTTGACCTTTCTCTTGGAGTAGCCGGCTTATCTGTTGAGTGCGAGCCTCTAGCACCTGAGAATCCTGGAAGTGAAGATCCTGTAACAATTTTACTTCCTTCTCCATATCGGCGATTAATTCATAGCATTGTTCCCTCTCGGCCTGTAACTCTTTCTCCAGACGGGCTGCCTTTTCTTCAAGAGTGTTCATTTTTCTTTTCATGTTGGCGATGGTTCCGTAATAGTTTTTCTTCATTTGCTGTACAAACTGGGCCCTTTCCTCGGTCTTCTTTGCCCATTGAGT
>NW_017699058.1:0-2544 GCF_001879085.1 Nicotiana attenuata | reverse complement strand
AATACAGAAAAATATTTTTTGCCAGCAGCAGAAGCAGTTTTTTCTAACTTTTTGGGAAGAAGCAAAAAAATTTCTAGCTTTCTTCCAAGAAGCAGAAGCAAAAAGTTAGAAAAATTTAATTTATTTTAAGACAAAAACTATCCTCACCATAAATTTATATTTTTTAAATTATCCCTTACTAATTTAAGTTTTTTCTTTTCATATTTGTTTCTAGTTTTTACCATCCTATTAAAATTAAAGATATTATATATATGAATCATATTGTAACTTTTCAAAAAATTTATTGACTTTTCTTGTTTTTGATCTTTTCTTTATGTAATGTCTCGTAAATTTCCAAATTATCGTCTTCTTTTTTCACGCTAAAGCAAATTATCTGCATCTTCTTTAGATTATCAATTCTTTTCCTACAAATAATTTTTATAATTTCTTCTATTATATGCTATTAGTTCCCGAATCTTTTAAACAGTTATCAAATCTGATTTGTGAAAATGACCTACAAATAGGTAATAAATTTACAATTGCGTTGCATAATCTATCTATATATTATTAAAAGAATAAGAAGATGAATTCACATTTAGTCATGGCAGCCTCATAATAGGCCACTTGGCATTTTAGACTAAGTTAGTAAGGTTAGGTAATAATTAGTTTCTTTTTTAATTTAATTTTCTTAAAAATATAAATTATACACTATGTGTTGTTAATAATTGGTTACTCTTTTTGAATTAGAATTTAAACAAACTTAACTATTTCTTTTACGATTTTTTTTATATATTTAAAATTATTTTTATTTTACGCTCAATGTCATCTTTCAAGTTTGACACTCAAAATCATCTAGGTACAACTATCATGGCTATACATAATTTCATCTGACAACGTTCTTTTACCGAGAAAGAATTCAACTATTATCCCAATGAAGACATTACTGCAGAGATTGATGAAGGAGATCAGCCTTCTGATATTCCTTTAGAAATGCGAGGCAAGTCTTCTACTTATATTGAAGCGTTGTGTGATAGAAGTAGAGATGAAATTGTTGAGAAGTATTATCATATGTGAGTGACTTTACTTATTATTTCATGATGGATTATCAATATATAGTAATTTGTGGATAGACTTCTAATTTATACTGAATGATGTTATTTTAATGATTCAAATCATCATATAAAAATAATTATACTAGATAATATCATATATTTTAGTATAAATATATATGTAAAATTGATTTAAATCTTTAATATGTTTTTTTTAATTTAGTTTTATATTTTAATAAAATAAAATAAAATAAAAATAAAAGTCTCTTACGATAAATATTTAAGTTCATTTTTATTTTTAAAAGAATTATACAACCTTGGTACTATCCTTTTTGGTAATTTGACACACAAAAGCACTTTTTGAAATGATTGGCCAAACACAAATTATTTACCAAATGATCCAAAAAGTACTTCTTAAATGAATTGGCCAAACACAAACCGTTTTTTTTCAAAAGTACTTTTAAAAAAAATACTTCTAGAAAAAAATACTTTTTAAAATAAACAGATTTTGACAGCTTGGCCAAACGGGCTCTTAATAACGTAAAACTAAATTTAGAACTGAGCTTGAAAAATTATTTATGAGCATCATGTTTTGTATTCTTAGCCAAATTTAATAACGTAAAACTAAAATTAGAAACTGAGCTTGAAAATTTACCGAAGCAACCAACATTAAAAAGAATTAGTTTTACGTTATTTGACAAAAATGATATAAGTACTTAACTACAAATTTTTGATCTTAGTGTATTTATTTTGTGCTTAACACGGATCTACAACCACAAGTACAAGAAGTAACTTTCACAATAAATACAATATTGCAACATGAACAGTAAAATACAAATTTGTTATCCTCGACTAAATTACATAACTAGAATTTTTTTTTTTATGAATAACTTAAATTCAAATAAAAAATTAAGATGAAGAAAAGAAAGGAGATAATAAAAAAACGATCACATGGCATAATTGTTTAACCAAAAAATGAATTTTTAGTCAAAGCTAAAAATTTAGAAGAACTCGGGTTACTGATAATCAAGAAAATGAATAAAAAGAAGTAATTCTGGATAGCAAGATGGTAATCAAGAGAAACAAAT
This sequence comes from Nicotiana attenuata, assembly GCF_001879085.1. Lineage (NCBI taxonomy): Eukaryota > Viridiplantae > Streptophyta > Magnoliopsida > Solanales > Solanaceae > Nicotiana > Nicotiana attenuata. The sequence goes on along the minus strand of NW_017699058.1, from coordinate 428 downwards.
AAATCAATGTCTATTCCAATAGTATTTCGTGTCCCTACAACTGATCATATATCTCCTTTTTATAGGTACCTTTGAGAATATACGTTTTGCCCGAATCATAATGAGGCTATTATGAGTAATTAAAGACATTGAATGCTACGTTACACAATCATTACATTCAAAATATATTCTCTAACGTATTCAGCATTTAATGCTCATTAAATGTCGTATCCGCGCTCTTTTCTATTGTCAGATTCATTCCTTCTGTTTCTCAGGTATAAATGACTTAAATAGGTACGGGCGTCGTGTTACTTGTCTGATGTCCCGTGCCTCTTCTTCTTTCTTTGCTCGTATCTGTTGTAACTCCTGACTCGTGGCTAATTGCGATTCTTTGACCATTTGACTAATCCACGTGTCTTGACACGTCACCTTTATATATAAATATAATT
>NW_017699057.1:0-2545 GCF_001879085.1 Nicotiana attenuata | reverse complement strand
TCTACAGCTGGAATTTGACCCTGAGTCTGGTCAACTGGTGGGTCAGCAGGTGCTGTCCCTGCTGCCCTGCCTCTATCGCGACCACGGCCTGTAGGTGGCACTGGTGGTCGTCCGCCACGTCCGTTAGCACGGGTTCTCGCCATCTGCGAGAGAATAGAATACGAAAATTTAGTTTTCTCATAATAACAAGCCGCACGATTTGAATTTCAAGAAAGTGAAGTGTTTCCTAAAGGTTCTGTAGCCTCCCGAGGATAGATACGGACGTCTACGTACCGATCCGCGAGACTCTACTAAACCGGCTCATGAATCGCGAGGCCTAGTAACCTAGGCTCTGATACCAACTTGTCACGACCCCAAACTCGGTCGTGATGGCGCCCAACAATATTTCTAGGCAAGCCGGACCACAATCGTTCCCAAATTAACCGTAAACCTCAAACCGACAATCTAAAGAGATTATAATAGTTTTAGAATAATAATCCAATAATTTATAATAGAAAAATACTGAGAAAAATACAAAGTCTGATAAAACGCTTCCAAAGACCTGGGGTCACGAGTCTAGAGCCACTAAAACAATCTGAATAACAATATCTGAACGAAAATACTCAAGTCTGGAAATGTATATATAAATAAAACTGAAATAGGAAGAGTAGTCAGGTCCTGCAAACGTCAAGCAGCTACCTCAACAACTCTGAATAGCTCTGGAAAACAAGGACTGCTCAGCTAAGCCTCCGCTGTACCTGAATCTGCACATAAGGTGCAGGGAGTAGGGGTGAGTACTACCGACTCAGTGAGTACTAAGCATATAAAATGTCTGAAGATAAGAAATCCACGAAATGCCACAAAGCAAAGCTATAACTAACAGTCCTACACCTTACTACGATCTAACAGCAAAACAACTTCAAATATAACAGTCAAGTAAAATGTAAGGATGCAATGCAATGCACATGACCGCTACGGCGCGTAGCCCGATCCATTTAACGTCGACGGCGCTCACTGGGGGTGTGTACAGACTCCGGAGGGGCTCCTTCAGCCCAAGCGCAATATAATCATACCATTCGCTGCGGCGTGCAGCCCGATCCATACTCAGTCCACAATATGCATATGAGTCACGTAACAGATTCAATTAATTTTCCAATTTATTAAGAAGAATATACTTTAGATATTTAACTTCAGGAATAGTGACTTAGCGTTTCATAATAGTGATTAAACACAGGACTGAGATCAAGAATTATACATAGCATGCTATCACAATGACATTCATCCTCTAAGGATGCTACAAATTGGCACAAGGCCCAAACGCGGCGATAAGCCCAGATATATTCAATAGAGGGTGCGTATCAGTCGTCAATATAGAAACATTCTTGTTCGGGATGGACTAAGTCTCAATCCCCAGTCTAACCAATCCCGCACCTGCCATGGGGTGCGAGTCACGCCCTACGATAGCGTCACAATGTGATAAGCCGGGGTTTCAAACCCTCAGGCCATCATATACACCAACTACTCACCTCTATCCGGCCGTAGAATGGTCCGCAATGCCTTTTCCTTTCGTATCAACCTCCTCGCGCGTCGAATCTAGTCAAAATCACAACGAATACATAAATATGGGTTAAAGAAACATAACCCAATCAAAAATACTCGAAAAGTACTAAATTCACGAAGTTGGTAAAACCCGAGCCCCGGGCCTACTTCTCAAAAAAGTCCAAAAATCACAACAACAGATTCCTCGTCTCGCCACGAGTCCGTGCATATAAAGTTTACCAAAATCGGAGCTCGTTTGACCCTCCAAATTCCATTTTTACATCACAGCTTTCCAAGCCCTAGCTTAACCCGTTTTTGATGAATTTTCTACAATTTACATGTAATTTCTACCATAAATTCGAATATTTAGGCCAAGGAACTTACCTCCAAGTGATTCTCAGTCAAAACCCTCGAATTTCCTTGTTCAAAGCTCTTAAGAACGTCAACAATGGAGGAAAAATATGAAATGGTCGCGGATGAAATATTACTTTAAAACCCTTCTGTCGCCCAGCGATTTTCGCTTCTGCGGTCCTGCTTTCGCTTATGCGGGACCGCTTCTTCGGCCACATTTCCGCTTAAGAGGTTTTCACTTAGTAGCCCGGACTTCGCTTATGCGACGCGAAGTCCGCTTCTGCGGTTCCTTCAAAACCGCTTCTGCGACACATTGTCCGCTTATGCGGACCCGCTGGTGCGAGCCACCTTCCGCATCTGCGGAATTTCCCTAGCCGGCCACGACCGCTTCTGCGACCACGTACCCGCTTCTGCGGTCCATTTCCGCAGAAGCGGAAACACCAGATGACAGAAAATCTAACCTGCAATTACACCTCAAAACTCTCGTTTAACCACCCGAATTCACCCCGAGGCCCTCGGGACCTCAAGCAAATGCACAAATATGTTCTATTACTTCATTCAAACTTGCTCGTAACATAAAAAAACTATCATAAACACCAAAATCATCGAATTACCACGGATTCAAGCCTAAGTTAAACTAAAACTTCCGAAACTTGCATTTGATCTAAAACCCGAC
>NW_017699056.1:0-2545 GCF_001879085.1 Nicotiana attenuata | reverse complement strand
ATTTCCTTGGTACACCAAATCGGCAGATGATATTTCGCCAAATAAATCTTTGACTTCCTTTTCTCGCACCTGTTTAAATGCTCCTGACCTCTACCCATTTAGTGAAATAATCGATAAGTACGAGAGAAACTTTACCTATCCTTTTGCTTGAGGTAATGGTCCTACTATATCCATTCCTCATTTCAAAATGGCCAAGGCGCAATGACTGGATGTAATAATTCTGCTGGCCTGTGCATATTGTTACCATACCTCTGGCATTTATCACATTTAGCCACGAAACTTTCCGCTTCTGCTTCCATTTTAGGCCAGTAGTACCCTGCTCTAATCAAGGTTCTCACCAGTGCTCTTCCTCCTGCATGATTCCCGCAATGCCCCTCATGTATTTCCCTCATTACATACTCCGTTTGAGAAGGTCCGAGACATCTTGCTAAGGGACCACCGAACATTTTACGATAAAGATTCCCCTGTTTTAAACAGTAACGAGCAACCTTTTTTCAAAGTGCATGCGCTTGTTTCTTGTCATCAGGGACGGTACCATACTGTAAAAAAGCAACAATTTCGTTTCTCCAATCCCAAGTTAAATTATTAAAATTTACCTCATTCTTATCAGGTTCGAGAATTGAATGAAATAAATGTATAACTGAAGCGTTTGCATCATTTGCCAAATCAGCTGCGGATGCGAGATTAGCTAAGGCATATGCTTCAGCATTTTCATCCCTTGATATTTGTGTGACCTTCCAAGTTTGGAGTTGCTTTACCAGTTCTCGTACCTTTTCCAAGTACTGTTGCATCCTTGCTTCCCTAGCTGTGTAAGTCCCCAGCATTTGATTAACCACGAGTTGCGAATCACTTTTGATCACCACTTGATTTATGCCAAGTTCTCGTGCCAATTCTAGACCTGCAATCACAGCTTCATACTCCGCTTCATTGTTAGTTATGGAATGACATTTAATAGCTTGCCTAATAGTTTCACCCGTAGGTGGAACTAAAACAATTCCTAATCCTGCGCCTTTTACATTAGATGAGCCATCAGTAAATAAGGTCCATGTTCCTGGATTAGCCCCATTAAGTATTTGTACTTCTTTTTCTGCTTCTAGCTGCATCCCTTGGCTAAAATCAGCCACGAAATCAGCTAATATCTGGGATTTTATTGCTGTTCTAGGTAGGTATGTGATTTCATATTCACTTAGCTCTATGGCCCATTTAGCTAACCTCCCTGACAATTCATGTTTATGCAATATATTACGTAGGGAGTATGCAGTCACTACAACAATGGGATGGCATTGAAAATATGGTCTTAACTTCCTAGATGCCATGATTAGAGCAAGTGCTATTTTTTCCAATTGTGGATACCGTGTCTCTGCATCTAACAAAGATTTACTAACATAATAGATAGGAGATTGTTTACCCTGCTCTTCTCGAACCAAAATCGCGCTTACCGCAACTTTTGAAACAGCACGGTAGATGAAAAGTTTCTCCCCAGCCTTTGGTTTTGCTAGCAAAGGTGGATTTGACAAGTATGTTTTCAAATCCCTAAGTGCTTGTTGACACTCCTCATCCCATTCAAAATGATCCTGCTTCTTAAGAGCCGAGAAGAATTTGAAACATTTTTCCGATGATTTAGAAATGAACCTTCCCAAAGCTGCGATTCTTCCTGTTAGTCTTTGAACCTCTTTTTTGTTTGAAAGTATATCAGGGATTTCTTCAATGGCTTTAATCTGTGCAGGATTTACTTCAATACCACGGTTAGAAACAAGAAAACCTAAAAACTTACCTGATGCTACACCAAATGCACATTTTTCTGGATTCAACTTCATATTATATTTTCGTAAAATCTTAAACGTGTCAGACAGATGCGATATATGATCTTCCGAATGCTGAGTCTTAACTAGCATATCATCTATATATACCTCCTGTGAGCACGTGATTTTTGCCCTATATGAATTACTCCCAGAGTTTCAAAACAAAATAATTTCTTTTCATTATTTTCAATTTTGTAGATTTTTCGTGGCATTTTCTATTAATTGTTTGCATTTATTTGTGCATTTTAATTCATAAAAATACAAAAATACGTTGCATTTGCATTTAGGATTTAACTTTGTATTTTAGGATTGATTAAGAAAATTAGTTATTATATAAAATAGAAAATTCACAAAAAATAGTTTAGTTTGCATTTTTTTTACTTTTGACTTTGATTTTGAGTGGTGTTTCTTTTAAATTAGTTTTGTGTTAATTATCATATAGGTTTAATTAGTGTTATTTAGTTAATTGGATTTAGGCATTAATTTAGATCTTTTTTTTTTAGTTTTAAAGTAAAAGAAATTAGGATAAAAGAAAAGAAAAGGAAAAGAGGAAACCCGTTTTGGGCTGTCCAGTTCAAGTCTCCACAAGCCCAAAGAAATTTCGCTCAAACACGCCCTGATCCAAGCCCAAACGCCCCCCAACCCGATCCGTTTCCCATACCCCAACCAAACGACGTCGTATCCTCTCCTCTCGATCTCACCCGTCCATTCTATTTGATCGGACGGACCGGAACTGGTTCATT
>NW_017699055.1:0-2545 GCF_001879085.1 Nicotiana attenuata | reverse complement strand
CACTACTTCGCCGGGGTTAGGCCAGGCACTTACCAGCACATGGGGTCGGTTGTGCTGATGCTACACTCTGTGCATTTCTTTGTGAACAGATCCAGGGGCAGCTTTCGGACAGCAGCAGTAGGATTCTTATCCGGGAGCTATCTTCAGTCCAGGGACTCTCGAGGTAGCCTAGCTGGCGTTCGCAGGCCGAAGTCCCTTTCCTTTACTTCAGTTTGTTTTCATTGTTCCGAAATAGACTTATGTATTTTTCTTCATTCAGACTTGGTTGTAGTATTCTATAGTAGTCCGTGAGCTAGTGACACCAGATTTTGGGTAGTGTGTGTTTCAAACTTCCGCACTTTTATATCTTTTTTTAACTTTAAGTTTTCCGCACTTCTTAATTGTTGTTAGTATATTATATTGTTGATGTTGATAGAGAATGCGTAATGTTTGCTGGCCTATCTCCGTTAGTAGGCGCCATCACGATGCTCGATTGTGGGGTAAATCCGGGTCGTGACAAGTTGGTATCAGAGCACTAGGTTACATAGGTCTCACAACTCACGGACAACCTCGGTAGAGTCTGAGGGATCGGTACGGAGACGTCTGTATTTATCCCCCAGAGGCTACGGAGTTAGGAAAAGTTTAACTTTTGTTCTTTCCTGTCGTGCGATTCTGTTTCTCAAAGATTGATTGTCTTTCTACTCTATTCTTTCGCAGATGGCGAGAAAACGTGCTTCCTCTTCCACCGCGCAGCAGCCCGAGCCCCCAGCAGTAGCTCTTACGAGGGGCAGAGGCCGAGGCCGTGCCAGAGGCCGAGGCCGGGGCAGAGCTCAGCCCCGAGCAGCAGTCCCAGAGGTGGAGCCTCATGTTGATTACGATGAGGAGGCTCCAGCCACAGCAGCTCCGGCGGGCCCAGCTCAGGTCCCAAGAGGGGTCATGTTCACCCCAGACCTTCAGGATGCTCTAGTCAGGTTGGCAGGCTTTATGGATAGTGTTGCTAGAGCGGGTTTGCTGCCAGTAGCACCAGCCACTTCTCAAGCTGGAGGAGGGGTTCAGACTCCTGCTACACACAGTCCGGAGCAGGTAGCTCCACAGACTCATGCCCCAGTGGTTCAGCCAGCTGCGGCAGCTCAGCCAGGTATTACAGCTCAGGCCGGTGATGGAGCGGTCATGTCTTCGGATGCTTTGTGGAGACTTGATCGGTTCTCCAAGCTCTTCACCACCACTTTCAGCGGTGCTTCATCAGAGGATCCCCAGGATTTTCTATTCAGTTGTCATGAGATTCTCAGGACTATTGGTATAGTGGAGACCAACGGGGTCAATTTTTGCACCTTCAGGCTTGCAGGGTCCGCCAAGACTTGGTGGAGAGATTTTTGCCTATCTAGACCAGCAGGGTCTCCAGCTTTGACATGGGATTAGTTCGCGGAGATATTCTTGGAGAAGTTTCTCCCCGTCACTCAACGGGAGGCACTTCGTAGGCAGTTTGAGCGCCTCCAGCAGGGCTCCATGACAGTTACACAGTATGAGACTAGATTTATTGACCTGGCACGCCATGCAGCTGTGATACTCCCTACAGAGCGAGAGAGGGTCCGGAGATTCATTGATGGATTGATTCAGCCGATCCGTCTTCAGATGGCCATGGGAGTTGGTAGTGATATCTCTTTCCAGGAGGCGGCCAATGCGGCCCGCAGAGTTGAGATGGCCCTCACTCGGGGAGGTGGTCAGATGTCGGACAAGAGGCCTCGTCACACTGGCAGATTCAGTAGTACCTCATCTGGAGGTAGGGATTCCTATGGTAGTGGTCAGGCACCGAGGCCCTTTCAGTCTGCGCTTCAGGTTTCTCATGGTACTCCAGGCAGCGGAGGTTCTCAGCAGTATTATTCAGATCAGCAGCCTATCAGTGCACCCCCACTTCAGAGCTTCAGGGGAGGACATTCTGGTCGACAGGGCCAGCAGTCGCAGCAGCCGAGGTCTTGTTATGGTTGTGGTGACCCCGGTCACATTGTCAGGTTTTGCCCTCGAGCATCAGGCAGCTCTCAGAAGTAGGGTCCTCGCCCCACGATTCAGGCGGCAGGTGATCCACAGCCCACCCAGCCAGCTAGAGGCGGGGGCAGGGATCATAGAGGTGGAGGCAGGGACCGTAGAGGTGGAGCTCGGACCGGCAGAGGCAGAGGACAGCCAGTGGTTGATCGTCCTAGAGATGCAGTTTAGGGAGGTGGTGGCCAGCCCCGGTGTTATGCTTTGCCAGCCAGGCCAGAGGCTTAGTCTTATGCAGTTATTACAGGTACTATTCTGGTATGTGACAGGGATGCTTTAGTGCTATTTGACCCTGGGTCTACGTATTCATATGTGTCGTCTTATTTTGCTCCCTACTTGGCTATGCCAGTGTTCCTGTATATGTATCCACGCCAGTGGGTGATTCTATAGTGGTCGACAGAGTTCATCGTTCCTGTGTAGTAGTATTTGAGGGTCTTGAGACCCGTGTTGATCTATTGCTTCTAGACATGGTTGATTTTGATGTTATATTGGGGATGGATTGGTTGTCCCCGTATCATGCGATCTTGGA
>NW_017699054.1:0-2545 GCF_001879085.1 Nicotiana attenuata | reverse complement strand
GTGGGAGAAAAATGCTAAAGCCAAGAAATGGCTTGTATGTGGACAGGTCCAGATGAGTACAGCAGGATCCAAAGCTGTACCACTGCTAAGGAAATCTGGGACACTTTGCAAGTGGCTCATGAAGGAACACCTCAAGTGAAGAGGTCCAGAGGAACACTGCTGTATTCTCAATATGAGAATTTTACTATGAAGGAAGGAGAAACTATCCAAGAGATGTATACTAGGTTCACTACACTGACAAATGAACTTAAGTCTCTTGGAAGGGTTATTCTTGAAGAAGACAAAGTTGAGAAGATTTTGACAAGGGTACTGCCAATCTCTTGGGAAAGCAAAATCACAGCTATTCAGGAATCAAAGAACATTGCCACTCTCAAGTTGGATGAGCTAATTGGAAATCTCACTGCCTATGAACTTAGAAGGCAAACCATGAAGATGGATGCACCTAAGAAGGAAAGGAGCCTGGCATTCAGAATCACTGAAGGTGCTGATCTAGATGAGGATGAAATGACCATGATCACAAAGGATTTAAAGAAGTACCTAATAAGAGAAAATGGTCCTTCAAGAAATGGAAGCTACAACAAACCAAGGGTTCCTGAAAAACAAACCAATGAGGGGTGCTACAAGTGTGGGAAGACTGATCACCACATCAAAAATTGCCCTCAATGGGAAATTGAATGGAAGAAGGAAAGAGCTGAACGAAGGAACAGGAAGAAGGAACAGGTTCATCCCAAGAAGAACAAAGGATCAACAAAGGCTATGGTTGCTGCTTGGGGTGAAAGCTCAGATGATGACTCAGAAGACGAAGATGGAGATGAACAAGCACTTATGGCAATCGGGAAATCCGATGAGGAATCTGAGGTAAGTATAATTCATCTAAAAGACAAGATTAAGTTTTTTCTAAAGAAAGTCTATCTGAATTACTTCTAGATTTCATTGATGAATTTGAAGTTATAAACAATGAAAAGGAACAGTTGTCTAAGGAGTGTGTGATTTTGAAAGCTAAGTGCAAAAACCTGGAACTTAGGGCTAATGAGAGTGATAGTAAAAATGCTGAGTTGAAGAACCAGGTTCATGAACTTGACACCACAGTCCTAGAGCTTAAATCTGAAAATCTAAAATTGAAATTAGGAACTGGTAAAAAGAAATCTGATCACACACAACTCACTTTAGAAGAAAATATAGAAAAAATGAAAGATGAGTTGTACAAAAGAGATGAGCAGATTAAAGTCCTAAAAGAAGATCTAGGAAAGGTGAAACATGAATTAGAGAGAACTTGCAAATGGAACAAGGCCTCTGATGCACTCTCTTGGTTGCAAGAGCATCACAGTAGCAACAAAGAGGACTTGACTATGGGACTCAAGCACCAAAGTGGGACCCTAAAAGCAAGTACCTCACACTTCCTGAGAACATAATTTGCACACATTGTGGTAAAACTGGTCACTATAAAAGTGAATGTATTGCAAAAGAAAAGGATAGTCAAAAGAATAAAGAATTTGTTCAAGGGAAAAGTAGGCTGCCAGGTTGGGCTAAAAAGAATTTGATTCACCCTTTTGCCTATAGAAAGGGACCCAAACTAGTTTGGGTTCCTAAGACTAACCCCTGATTTCCTTTCGCGGTTCCAAGTGAAGGGGAGCAGCCAAATATAATACATGGATAGTGGTTGTTCAAAGAATATGACAGGAAGCAAGAACCAGTTCCTTTCACTTGAGGACCTCAAAGGAGGTAATGTCTCCTTTGGAAATGGGAAGAAAGGTGAAATCATTGGGGTTGGAAAGGTAGGTAAGACTGTTTATCACTCTATTGAGAATGTCTACTTGATAGATGGCCTAAAGTAAAGTCTAATCAGTGTATCACAATTATGTGATAAAGGTAACTTGGTAGCATTCACCACTACCAAATATTTTGTGATTAATATTACCACTGACAAGATTGTTTTGCAGGGAAAAAGAGTAAACAATACATGCATTATAGATTTGTCCACACTTTCAGAAGATGAACTCACGTGCTTAAGTGTGTTGGAAAATGATCCCCTCCTTTGGCACAAGAGAGTTGGACATGCAAGTCTGATTCAACTCAACAAATTAGTCTCTAAGGATCTGGTGATAGGGCTGCCTAACATCAAGTTCAAGGAAGACAAAGTTTGTGAGGTTTGTGCAAGGGGGAAGCAGGTAAGATCCTCTTTTAAATGCAAGAAAGTGATAAGCACCACTAGAATGATGGAACTGGTCCATATGGATCTCTGTGGTCCACTGAGAACATTAAGCAGAGGTGGTAAAAGATATGTGATGGTGCTTGTTGATGATTACTCTAGGTTTACTTGGACATTATTTTTAACATCTAAAGATGAAGCATCTGACATGTTTATTTTTTTTTGTTAGAAAAACTCAGAAACAACTAGGTAATCAATTTGCATCAATTAGGTCTACCATGGAACTGAATTTGAAAAATGCTAAGTTTGCTGAATTTTTGCATGCTACATCATAAATAGTTGCATGACTAGATCTCTTGTTAAGAAGATTCCCTATGAGTCACTTAAAGGGAGAAA
>NW_017699053.1:0-2545 GCF_001879085.1 Nicotiana attenuata | reverse complement strand
CAAATTCATTCGAAAACTAGTTCTATTGTCTAGTTCAAAGTATATAAAGTACTCAAGGAGTGTTCTTTTAGCATCCTCGTTCGAAAGTTGGATTGCCTCGGCCGACTCGTTAGGTGGCTGACTTCGTATGAATTCCCCCACATCAGCTCTGAAGCGAACCTATAAGAAAAATTATATTGAATTAATATTTCAAAATTTATATAAAAGTAAATCAAAATACTTAATGATAAGTAAAATACTTACATGTATAGTCGAGGCTCGACCCTCGACCCACCTATCTGAATTGGTCTCTTTCTTCTTCTTTACAATACGAGTTTCATTGAATAGCTCATCTTGCTTCATTGGCATCATAAAGTTGTCCGGTGCCTTTGGTGATTATCCTCATGGTACTATTACTCGGGATGAACTTGGATACAGAGAATAACTTGGATATTGTAGCTGACAGGGTGTGTCTTTTGATCAATTGTTGTTCTCGTTAGCGACAATGATGTTGAGACTGCAATGACATGTGTTTCAACTAGAGATGGTATAGGCAGGAATTTTAACATTTCCTAAGTAGATAAAAGAAAGATTATAGAGGAATTCTCTACTTCATTTTCCAAGGAGAAAAGAAGATTAATTGAGAGTGACAAGGGTGATGGTGATGGAATATTTTTCGTTGGTCATGGCAGTTCCCATAAAACGGGGATCATAAGACTCTATGATGACACAGATTATAGGAAGTTTTGTTCTCAACTTTCTTCCAAGTCTGATCCGTACAAGCTTAATGGGATATTGGTGATATATTCTTCTTTCACCAATATCCCATTAAGCTTGTACGGATCAGACTTGGAAGAAAGTTGAGAACAAAACTTCCTATAATCTGTGTCATCATAGAGTCTTATGATCCCCGTTTTATGGGAACTGCCATGACCAACGGAAAACATTCCATCACCATCAACCTTGTCACTCCCAATTAAACTCCTTTTCCTCTTGGAAATTGAAGTATAGAATTCCTCTATTACCTCTTCTTTTATCTACTTAGGAAATGTTAAACTCCTACCTACACCATAACTATTTGAAACACATGTTCTTGCCTTCTCATCATCGTTGTCGCTAATGAGAAGAACAATTAAAGGCACACTCTGCCAGATATTGTGTCTTAGTTATTCTTGGTGGAAGTTCCTTTGCATGTCTAATATTACCATCAACCCCTTCTACAAAATCCTCCCGCAATCTAAAATTCCAATACATAAACCAAAATTTTAATTCATATCTTAAAGGTTCAACTCATATCCAAAAAAATTCAATTAACAATCTAAAATTCCAATTCATAAACAAAAATTCCAATTCATAAACAAAAATTCAAGTCATATCCTAAAGGTTCTAGTCATATCGTAAAGGTTCTAGTCAAAATTTATATAAAAGCTTCACTTCATATCCTAAAAGTTCAACTCATATCCTAAAAGGTACAATTCATATCCTAAAAATTCAACTCATACATAAAAGCTTCACTTTATATCCTAAAAGTTCAACTCATATCCTAAAAGGTTCAATTCATATCCTAAAGGTTCAATACATATGCTAAAGCTTCACTTTATATCCTACAAGTTCAACTCATATCCTAAAAGGTTCAATTCATATCCTAAAAATTTAACTCATACATAAAAGCTTCACTTCATATCCTAAAAGTTCAACTCATATCCTAAAAGGTTCAATTCATATCCTAAAGGTTCAAGACAATACAAAGATTCAAGGTTATAATTCAATGTTTAGGGTTATAATTCACAAGAAAAAATCATAAACCCTAAAGTTTAGGGTTTCTTCTCTTCTAACCATTTCATCCCCAAATTAGTAGGTAAAACTAAATTAGTAGCTACTAACAATTATCATAGATTTAATTTAGCTAAGAACAATTAATTTTTACAAATCAAACTAGAAGGAATTAAACAAAATCAGTGTATTTCGAAAAAAATAAAGAAAGGAGAGAGAAACCTACCTGGACAGTGGAGGACACCGGCGGTGGAGCAGCTGCCACCGGCGGGCGTCAGTGGAAGCGGTGGCGCCGCTACTGGAGGGAGACGGAAGGGGAGGGGGTGTTTGAGAGTGAGAGAGAGAAGAGAGGGATTGGGGAAATGTTTTGAAGAAAATAAGAGAATGGGAGGGGAAACCCGTTTTTTACACTCTGTTTTTTAAAAAAGCGACCAACGTTGGTCGCAAATTTTGGTATCCAATGTGTATTGACTATTTTGACCAAAATAGCGACCAAAGTTGGTCGCCAATTTCTGACCGTTTGACCATAATGACGACCAACATTGGTCGCTATATCTTTAATTTATTTTAACTCAATTTAATATATATAGCGTAAGTATATATATATATATATATATATAACGACCCGATCGGTCGTTTTGAGCTCTAGCGCGTCGTTCAGCAGTTGGAAGTCATGAACAACTTCATTTCAGGTATATTGACTTGTGCGTATGGTCAAAGTTAAATTTCGGGAAATTCGGAGTCAAATTGGAAAGAAAATTTTCATTTCGGCAGCCTTAAGTTGAAGAAAATG
>NW_017699052.1:0-2545 GCF_001879085.1 Nicotiana attenuata | reverse complement strand
AATCAAAGTATGGTAGGATGACAAAGTCTATGGTCAAGTGAAGGAAAAGACAAAAGGTGACAGGCTTTGAGACTATAAAAGAGTATATGCCATAATGTCATATCCTTCTTTCGAGAAAATGAGTTGGCGACTCTAACGTAATTACCAGAAGGCTAAGTTAGACCCTCGGAGTGATAGAAATCAGCATAGGCTAGTAAACAATGTGAACTAGGGACCGGAGGATTAGATAATAGTCGACATCGTGAAAATTTCAGAGATCGTGTTTCGGCAAAAATAGAATGGATAACAGAAGAATAACCTTTAAAGGTCATTCAGGAAGACGCTTCCCTAAAGCAAGCATTGTGAGCAGAGTTAAGCTTAAGGAACTAAGTGTGCTAGTTACACTAGGTGTCACCCTCGCACGTAGGGAATTTAGTTATCCCTGGTAGAGAAGGGCTACTGCAAGGCGATTAAGAGTCAGTGAAGATGTGAAAAGACGCTGAAGATGAAGAGGTAAATTATTTGTAGGTGAATCTTTATAGCATTAAATGTTAGTACTCCCCTAAAGGGTGGAAAATAGGGTGATATGGTATTAAGTCGGAGTTAAGTGGTTCAGGTAACTATGGAATAGTAAAGGAAGAATGCGGTAAAAAGGCGAAAGGAGTGAGATTGAATATATTCAAATCATACATATATACTACGACTCCAGAACACTATGCAAGAACGATGACGAGGAGAGTCAGTAAGGGTTCTCGGCCAGGATGTTATTAATAAGTAAGTGTGAATGGGCACTTGATACATTAGGAGCCAGTGTGAAATGTAAGTTAAGGCAAAAGACATAACCCAAGAGAGGTTACGTAGAATATAAATATAAGCATGGGCTGATGAGTAGTTAGTAATTAATTCAGGAAGAGCCTAGTTATGGCTAGATAAGAGGTCCATATAAATTAGCAGATCATGCAAATAAACATAGTGAAACCCAACACAGGAAATCCAACCTCACAGGTATGATGTCGTAATCCTTGAGAAATGTTCAGATAGAGTTGGGGTAGTTAAAGGTACCGTATAAGTATTACGAAAATAAAAGAGAGTGCCACTAGGGAAATAGTCAAAATTTCAGTTCTGAAGTGACACTACGAGCACAAGGGCACAGAGGTAAGTAACTAAGGATAATTATAGGCAACTAAGAACATAAAAAACTCCTTCCAGTATACGGTGTAATAAGCTTATTGCTTTATATGAGTCAGAGGGTCTCCCCTAAGTGCTACTACGAAAGACTAGCTGAGGAAATAAGGGAGAAGGCTTCAACATAAGCATAGTTACCTAAAGAAGAAATGATCTTGGAACAATAGTCTCACTACAACATTGTATGCACTCCATAATAAAGTGGCACCTACCGTCCAATTAATGGGAAGAAAAATCAAAAGTAATATTCATGATCATATGAGTTGCACAATATTCCAGCATGTGTGGAACTAAGATAAGCCTAAGTATTCATGCAACAAGTGCCAGAAAGACCCGAATGAGTAATTGCTTACGTTTAAAGAAAACTGAGAAGGCACGAAGGGAATTATTCGATCAATGACGCAGAGTTAGTTATGTTATGAATGCACTTAAGATTTTGAAGTGCTATCTATGCAGCAAATATATTGACATTCCTACAGCTATAGGAGACTCCAGTATAAGTTAAAAGAAAGAATTGAGTCCACATCACAGACAAAAGCTTGAATTGTTAGAAGGTTATATCATGGATATTCTATGGCGTCCACAGAGGGCTAAAGTAATAACTAACACCCTGAGCCACAAATCAGAAGATAGCCTAAGCCTACTTAAAGGCTGAGATAGAAGAGGAAACTAAAGAGTTGCATCAGTTAAGTGAATCAGGAGTCTGATTATTAGACCCCGATGATTATAGAAATCGTGATTCAGAATATTGCAGAATCACTCCTAATATAAGAGGTACACGAAAGATAGTAAAACAACCATATTCTATAATGGCTCTACGATAAAGCCAGTTAGAAGAGTACCAGCCTCATAAGAAGTTAGTATGAAGCTCCCGCCGGATTGTGTATGCATAAGAGGTGCAAGTATTATAGTAGATCTTTAAGGTGTGGATGTGAATTCCACCTATGTGGAAGGGAGGTTGTGAAAGAGATAGAAGATACAATGCAAGATCTAAAGGTAAATAAGCTACGGGTGAAGAAGGTACGAGATGCCCAAATACAGAAGGGTATGAATAATCCAGATATCAGATAGAGGGCTGGAAGCATCGTAATTCTGTATCAAGAAATGATAGTGTTGTTGTCAGTGGCATATCTTCCAGCATATGGTTTCCAGGTACAGAGAGGTCTAGTTAAGAGAGTAAAGAAGAGTTAGAGACGATATAATGTCTCACTTGAGGTTCTAGAATAACATAAGGAAATCTATGGTGCTAGCAAGTTAAAGGAAGGTTGCGAGTAGTATAAATAGATATTTTTAGGTCGCAAGCTGAAGTATGGCGGAGTGACAAAGTTTTAGGTAGACACGACTGAGGATAAGAAAAGGTGGGTTCCAAGGCGGCGAGAAT
>NW_017699051.1:0-2545 GCF_001879085.1 Nicotiana attenuata | reverse complement strand
ATTATAGCAGGGCAAGTAGCAGTCATCGAGATTTGAAATAATGGGACTATTGTATGACTTGTGTTAACAAGACCGATGAGTCGATTCGAGTATATTTTAGATTCGTATGAGCTTTGTTTTTGCATTAGTGTCATCTCAATTCAACACGAAATTCAAAGTAGGTATTAATCAAGTGCAAATCTGATTAGGTATTATATTATAACTCTGTTAATTTACCAGCACGTCCAAGTAGCAGTAGCAGTTATCATTAAGCCTCATGAGTGGGTAATAAAGCTGTGTTTGTGATAGCCTCAATTTAGTTTGATTTCTGTATGCATCCCAGTAGCCAAAACATGGTAAAAGCCAAAAGGGTTGGGATTAAATCGTTGGTAGTGTAATGGTATTCTGCCGATGGATCCAAAGACAAGGCAAATGGCTGTTTCGGTTTGTTAATAAATCGAAGTCAACTTGGATTGGGCTTTTGATAACGTATGGTTTAGCCCCGATCCAGTGTTGCATGTTTTCCATATTGGGTCTGTACAAAGGCCACGCTGGGGAAGTCCGTTCAAGCAATGAGGCTGCCTGTATCAAGTACCAAACTCAAAGTCAATTCCGGACATAATAGGATATTGAAACTACTAATTGGTTAGGACCCTTTTTTTTTTTGATTTGTAGAAGACAATAAAAAAAAAGAGAGAAAAACAAAAAAATCCTAGGATATCCTTTTACAAATTACAATGAGATGAGCCTCGCCAAATAGAGCAAACAAATTACGGGGCCCTCGATAAATGTACATACAGAAAAACTTAGACTTCGGGATGGACCGTTTAGCGAATTTCACGGCCTTCCCCAAAGATAATGACACGATAGTCCCTTTAGGCGCGTTCTTAATAATCTTACCTTCTTAAATACGGGTGCACATTTATGTGACCCAAATCTAAATCTCAACGGAGTCGAAATGCGTCAAAAGCCACGGGTGCACTGGTGTAACGTGGTTCGAGATACATTTTCACGACGTTGCAATTCTTATTAAAAGACATAAAGTGAAAGCGGTTAAAACAAAGGGCACATAGGTTAGAATATGTTTTAAGATCAGATAAAAGCAAATACAACAGTTGAGCGACCGTGCTAGAACCACGGAATCCGGGAGTGCCTAATACCTTCTCCCGGGTTAACAGAATTCCTTACTCGGAGTTCTGGTTCGCGGACCGTTAATAGAGTCATAATCTCCTCGGATCGGGATTCAACCGGTGACTTAGGACACCATTAATCTCCTAAGTGGCGACTCTGAATATTAATAATAAATCCCGTTCCGACTGTCCTTTAATTGGAAAAACTCCTTTACACCCTCACAGGTGTAGAAAAAGGAGGTGTGACAGCTCTGGCGACTCTGCTGGGGAACAAACCCAGAACTTCGGTTCAGGGTTCAGAATTCGAGCTTAGATATATTGTTGTATGTGGCTTTATCTGATTTTTCTACATGTTTCATACTAAATGTGCAAAATGTTGCTTTTTACCGCTTTGATATTATCTGAACTGTACATAAACTGTGCCGAAACCCTTCTCTTCTCACCTCCGGGGATGTGCTTACTGGTTGAGACTCCCTATTCTGTTAGTGTCAATACCCTGAAATAAGAAAGAGGCCGGACAAGTTACTAAGCCGGATGGCCTTTTGGTTCCCGGTACGTAGCCCCCTCCTCGACTCGAGTTGTCCGCTCGGGTACACAGTCTAGAACACATACCCAGGTTTTGAACCTAGAAGAACTTGACTTCATGCCGGATCCCTAGTAGGACGTTTATCTGCATCACGTGCATTTTGACTTAGGGGACTCAACACAGGGGTTGGGTCCGTCTAGGACAGGTGTACCCGGAATAATGGACCATCCTGCTGCATCCTATTTGTGCATTTATCTGTTTGGGACCTGCATGCTGACCGGCTTTAAATATTTGGAAAAAAGTGGAAAAACCAAAAGAGAAAATAGCGATATAGAGAGTTAAGTTCCTATATTAGAAAAATCAATGCCGCCAAATTTTTGAAAATAAAAAAAAAGAAAAGTTCTTTTTAGTTTGCCAATAGAAAAGAAAAACAAAAGAGTTTTATTTTCACATTAGTTTATTTTATTTACAATTGAAAAGAAAAAAAAATAATTTTGCTTTCAGAAATAGTGTATTTTCCAACAAAGACGAAAAGTCTTGTTTTCAAAATAGTTAGATTTATTTGCCCGAACTACGCTTGTTTGATTCTCACCGGACGTGAGATACGTAGGCAACCCTCATCGGGTCCAACCTCTCCTTTTCAAAAATAGCCAAAAGTGCCAGATTTTTTAAATTTCATCATGAATAAGTCGGGTGCCGCCATTCTTGTTTAAAATAAGCCGAATGTCCCCAAAAGGGCGCCGGAAGGCTGTTTTTGCAAGAACAGCCACCCTGAGTCATCTTCTAAACGGTTAGCAGGCACAACCTTAAAATCTTCCTTATGAAGTGCTGAAAGGCCGTATCCGCAATACCGGTTGCTTGTTTAAATTGGCAATTTGAACAGGGATAGTGCCATTTTCTTCTTTTAGGT
>NW_017699050.1:0-2546 GCF_001879085.1 Nicotiana attenuata | reverse complement strand
GGTTAGGTAAAGCGACTCATGTTGGAGACAACACTCTGGTGACAGAAGGAAAAGGATAAAAATGAGAGAGTCTTATCGGTGAAAACCCTCACGGGCACCATAGGGCGATGTGAGTTGAGAGAAATGAAAATGAGAGAGTCTTATTGGTGAAAACCCTCACGGGCACCGTAAGGCGAGGTGAGTTTGAGAGATATTAAAATGAGAGAGTCTTATTGGTGAAAACCCTCACGGGCACTGTAAGTCGAAAGTGAGATCTTTCAGTTGGGCAAATGAAAGAAGTCTGTGGATGAAGGTTGTTTGAAACATGGCAAAACAAGCAAGGTTTGAGTTTGGTGAGAGTCGGGCGTGAAAGTATGAGACAACAAATGTGGTAACTGATAATTGATTGGTTGGGCAGACTAGGCTGGAACCCAAAATGCATGGCATGATCAATGGAATTAGCCTTTCCACTCAGATAAATCCTATCCTTTTCTCTTCATTACAACTCATTCATTTTAAGAGTTTTTCTACCTTCGAGGTCATTGCATTTCATTCTCTTGAAGTCTGTATACAAGATGCTTTAGTGTCAGTTCTATTCAAAAATAAAAGAAGGATGTCAAAGCTAATTACCAGCCTCCCAGTTAGATGGCACAACAAGGTGGGGACATGTCAAAAGAGAATAAAACATAGAGGACCGATGGAAATCAGAGTAATAAGGAGATGGTTGCGAGGGAGAAGCAAGGTTCACAAGAAGGGAACCGAAACACCAAACAGTGGTACGAGGTAAAACATGTGGGTCATCAAGATCAGAGGGTTGAAAGTCAATTGGGAAATCGTGACAAGTCAAAGCAAGTCCGAAGAAGTAAGTCAGAGCAAAGTCGGAAGCGGGAGCATGGCCAACAAGAATGCCAGTAGCTAACCACCATTTTACATTAACAAATTTTCTTTGATTGGAACAGGGGCAGAAAATTTTCTTTATTTTGTCGCAATCAGGCGCCCACCTGGAGAACAAGGGAATACATTTCAAATTTCAGCAATCAGGCGCCCACCTGGAGAACAAGGGAATACATTTCAATTTCAGCAATCAGGCGCCCACCCGGAGAACAAGGGAATACATTTCAATTTCAGCAATCAGGCGCCCACCTGGAGAACAAGGGAATACATATCAAATTTCAGCAATCAGGCGCCCACCTGGAGAACAAGGGAATACATTTCAAGTTGTCGCAATCAGGCGCCCACCTGGAGAATAAGGGAATACATTTCAATTTGTCGCAATCAGGCGCCCACCTGGAGAACAAGGGAATGCATTTCAAGTTCAGCAATCAGGCGCCCACCTGGAGAACAAGGGAAAATATTTCAAATGCAAGCACTCAGGAGCCCGCCTGGAAAATAGAGGCATTTATTTTCAAGTTTTTGGCAATCAGGAGCCCGCCTGGAGAACAGAGGCATTCATTTTCAGATTATTAGCAGCTAGGAGCCCACCTGGAAAATGGACACATGTTTCAAGTAATCAAGCATCATTTGGAAGAATGGCAGCAATATCGCCGATCACCATGCAAAACAACAACAGGAATACCATCGGAAGAGTACAAGATACAAGTTCAGGGCAACACAAGAACAAGTTAGAAGACATAGATAGGACCCTCTTGTAATTCGTAGATCATAGCTTAGGCTAGCTTCTTTTTATTTTTACTCGGTGCAATAAGGAGGTCAGCGAGCAGTAGCAGCAGCAACAGTGAAACCACAGCTTCATGGTAGTCCCAGCTACCAGACCTTCCCGAACTACACTGACCTGATTCCTGTTTAGCCCAGGATATGTAGGCAACCTCCGAAGCAGGGTGCGGTCAAGCATTTTCAAAAATTGCCTCACACGGAATATTCGAACGGGCAAAAATCGCTCGTTTCCGCTCACTTATCTTTGCACGAAAACTCTTCGTGTCTTCGGGCAAAGAGGGGCAGCTGTGAGCACGTAATTTTCGCCCTATATATGAATCATTCCCAAAATTCAAACAAAATAATTTCTTTTCATTATTTGCAAATTTTTTTAAAATTTTGTGGCATTTTTGTGTTAATTGTTTGTATTTGTTTGTGCATGTTTATTTTATTTAATTCATGAAAAATACAAAAAAATATGTTGCATTTGCATTTAGAATTTAATTTGGCATTTTTAAATTAGTTAGTAATCTATTTGTGTTACAAAAATAGAAAATCACAAAAATAACGCATTTTGCATTTAGCTGCGAATCTTTCAGTTTTCTTTTAATTTGGTATTTAATTAGTTGTTGTAAATATTATTTTGAACATTAATCTAATTTGGTAGGATAATTTTGGTTTAGAATTAATGTAGGTTTTATTTAGAAAAGAAAGAAAAAGATTTGAAATTGAAAAGAAATGGAAAGAAAAGAATAGAAATATAAGTCTGTTTGGGCCATCTTTAATTTCAAAACCCCAGGCCCAAACGTTTTCCCCAAACCCACTCCCATACCCGTCCAAACTGGTCCACGACCCGCCCCAGAACCCGGTCTTTCCCCCCTCCTAAACGACGTCGTCTAGTAACTTTCAATCAG
>NW_017699049.1:0-2546 GCF_001879085.1 Nicotiana attenuata | reverse complement strand
TTTGTACTTACTTACTTCTTTGTTGTAATGATATTATTGGACCATTACTAAGTGTCGAAGTCGACCTCTCGTCACTACTTCTTCGAGGTTAGGCGGGATACTTACTAGGTACACGTTGTTTTTGTACTCATGCTACACTTGCTATGCATTTTTGTTGCACAGGCATATGTTTGTCTTGTGGCTTAGTTCGGCATAGCGTCATGGTTGATACGGAGACTGGGGTGAGCTGCATTTCTCATGACGGTCCGCAGCCAGCAGAGTCTCCTTCAGAGTAGTGTATTGTATTTCCTTTACTGTCCAATTTGTATTCCGGACGGTTAGTGTATTAGTTTGTTCCCTATAAATTTCTCATGCACTTGTGACACCGGGTTCTGGGATGACTAAGGGATTATTCAGTATTTAGGATTGTTAAAGACATCATTATTTATTCAATGAAATTCTTTATTAATTGTTTATGTTTAAAAAGGAATGATTTCAGTAAAATGAGAAATTTCTATTTATTTGGTGTTGGCTTGCCTGACAGTGGTGTCTGGCGCCATCACGATCCTTAGTGGATTTTGGGTCGTGACAACATGGTATCAGAGCACTAGGTTCACTTAGGTCTCACGAGTCATGAGCGAGTGTAGTAGAGTCTTGCGGATGGGTACGGAGACGTCTGTACTTATCTTCGAGAGGCTACAGGGCTATTAGGAGCACTTCCCTTCTTGATTCCTCATCGTGCGATTTGATTCCTACGCGAAGCGCTTATTATATATCGAGAATTGAGGAATTTTATTAGTACTGCAGATGTGGTGCATGATGTTTCCTCCTGCGAATTTGACTGGGCAGTGAAGGATGAGAAAGGGTATGTGGGAAGTCTCTTGCGGTGATAAAACTTCTAGAAGGCCAAGTGTGGGAAACAAGAGTCGAGTAGTTACTTAAAGGAGCGAGTTTGACCAAAGTGGGAGAGTGGCAGAATAGCACATGGGTTCAGTGGCAGGGTAACTACACACCTTGAGGAAAAGTTAGAGTAATTTGGGAATTTTAGTGGACAGTGATTGGGTCCACGGGCTTAATTTGAAATATTGGCTATTATACGGCGGGAAATTTGGGTGCAACAGGAAAGAGATTCTTGATATGAAGAAGAATACAACATGACTTCGGACGGGAATGAATTGTCGCACCTTTTTTTAATGTCCATGAGGAGTGAATGGACTTGTGCAGTTAGTGAGTGAGCATCGGCTTAGGATGGGTTACTGATTCCATAGTGGTTGAGCAATGCGGCGTCGTTAGGAGTGTCGGCATGTGATTTTCACAGGTGGGTTATCTCCTGTGAGCAGGTCAGCGGTTGCGTGGTTGGTGAAGTTTCTATGAAGGATTTTACTGGCTATCCATTAAGAGGTCGAATATGTGGATGTTGCTAGAGATTCAGAGTGTTCATGAAATGCTAACGGAAGGATTTCGAGGAATTCGGCGGTTTGATTGTGCAAGATCATGTCAATAAGAGATAAAGAATCTTGGTAGGTTGCAGAGTTGTGTAATAGTAGCTCCAAGCTAAGTGGTATAGTCCCACCGCCTACGATTGGGTTGCATGGTTAACTACTTGTGAGGGTTCTGGCTATCGGCATAAGGGCGAGTTATTTCAGTTAAGGGAAAAGAATATAAGTGGTAATTTGAGCGAATGGTTCGAGAGATGTGTGCCATAAATGGCCTTATCAACTATGTTCAGGCTTTGGGAAGGTTCAGGATTTATGCTTCGTGTAGATGCGGGTGCTTTATTGAGAGGGTATTCATGTGCTACAAGAGTCTTAGAGTTGATTATATTCAGGACCAAGTCAGAGTGGGTGACTCGTAATAACGGTCCTAGTGGGTTCAAAGGTTAAGGCATGGCGCCTAAGGGTTTCGAGTCCATAACTATGGTTAAGAATTGAGCTTTACAGCGGATTATGAAAAGAGGCTCGGAAAGTTCTATGATATCTTCGGCTTGTGATATAGCTTTTGGAGGAATGAAAGGGAATGACTTCGGATTCGCAAAGGGATTTTCAGAATGGGTATATCAAATGAAGATGTGAATATGCACACAAGGAAGTTATGAGGTGATTCGTGGGATTTGAGACAGCATGGTCTCGTATTACAAGGCCATTCAGGATGAGTGCGGGTTAGGGGCTTTATGTGTTGAAGGAAGTTATTATTATTCTAGGGCAACTAAGGATAAATTGGAAGAGGTTGGATTGATTAGCCATGGTTGAATTGGCATACTGGTGGCAGTGATCAGTTCTTTCAGTGTTATTAAATTATGCAAGTGATTTGTGGCGGTACGTGTGAGGCTTGTCGACCGCCGTAATTGATTTTATTTGGAATTATTCTAGTACTTATGGCCTGTTATGTGTAGGCGGATCCCGAAAGGGCTATGGTGGCTTAGACCACTACTCGAAGATTGCATATTCTACGGTTATGAGAATTTACTGGTGTGTTGCTATGGTTCTCCTGAAATGAGTTAGGTGAAAATTTTCTATATGCTGAAGAATTAATCTATTAGTGGTTCCGGAGTTATGATGAAAAATTTC
>NW_017699048.1:0-2546 GCF_001879085.1 Nicotiana attenuata | reverse complement strand
GGCTCAGAGTGAGATGCCGTCTCATACCTCATCTACTCCGTCTCCTCCAGAGGATATTAGGAGGAACCTAGCACCTCCAGTTCCTCCGTCTGGCACTACAGACCAGGATATGCGGAGTGCTTTGCAGTTATTGACTAGCTTGGTAGCTGCTCAGGCTTAGAGGCAGAATACAGGTGCTGCTGATAAACCAGTTAGTATGAGAGTTCGTGATTTTATTAATTTAGACCCTCATGTGTTTACCGGATCAAATCCGAAGGAGGACCCGCAGACTTTTATTGATCAGGTTCATCGTACACTGCGGGTTATGCATACTAGTGATACAGAGGCAGTAGAGTTGGCTTCTTATCGGCTACGAGATTTAGCGGTTCTCTGGTATGATAGTTGGGAGAGATCCAGGGGTCCAAACGCTCCTCCAGCTGTGTGGAAGGAATTTTCTGAGGCCTTTCTTCGTCACTACTTGCCAGTTGAGATACGACGAGCTAGAGCTGATAAGTTCTTGAACCTTAGACAAGGTAATATGAGTGTGCGAGAGTATAGTATGCAGTTTGATTCTTTAGCAAGGTATGCTCCCCATATGGTAGCAGAGATGAGTGATAGGGTGCATCTGTTCGTGAACGGGTTGGGACCACATCTGATAAATGAGTGCACGACAGCGTCCTTGGTGGAGGGCATGGATATTTCCCGTATTCAGGCTTATGCCCAGACCCTAGAGGATCGTAAGCGCCAGCAAAGGGCAGATAGGGAGCAGGATAGGGGCCAGCATAAGCGGGCGAGATTTGCAGGGTATTCTGATGACTTCAGAGGCAATGTCAGGCCCCAGTCTTCGAGGAGTTCGGCGCCATCTGTAGCTAGTGCTCCTCCACAATTCCAGAGGCCTCGATATGATCGATTTACCTATTCAGGTCCAGGTCAGAGTTCGTGGGCATCAGGCTCGCAATATCACAGAGATACTAATCAGACGAGACCCCTAACACCACGTTGTGATCAGTGCGGTAAGGCCCACTTTGGACTGTGCCGTCGAGGTTCTGATGCATGCTATTCTTGCGGACAACCTGGCCATATGATACGGGATTGTCCTAACAGAGGAGTTGGTAGTATGGCTCAGCCGACTGGATCTGTGTCTGGTTCTTCCTCATCAATTCGACCTCCAGCACGGGGTTTTCAGCAGTCGACAGGTCGAGGTAGAGGTAGAGGTGCAGTGCAGAGTTCGAGTGGTGCTCAAAATCGAACCTATTCTCTAGTAGGTCGACAGGATCTCGAGTCATCTCCAGATGTTGTTACAGGTATATTGTCTGTGTTTTCTTATGATGTATACGCGCTGATTGATCCGGGATCTACATTATCATATGTTACACCCTTTGTGGCTAATAAGTTTGGCATTGAACCTGAATTGATAAGTAAACCCCTTGCGGTATCTACTCCGATAGGAGATTCTGTGATTGCTAGAAGGGTATATAGAGGTTGCACTGTGATGATTTGTAGTCGTCAAACCTCGGCAAATTTATTTGAGTTAGAAATGGTTGATTTTGATGTGATAATGGGAATGGATTGGTTGGCCTCATGCTATGCAAATGTTGAATGTCGTACGAAGATGGTTAGGTTTCAGTTTCCTGGTGAACCCGTCATTGAATGGAAGGGGAACATTGCTACACCGAAAGGTAGGTTTATTTCCTATCTTAAGGCAAGGAAGATGATCTCAAAAGGTTACATTTATCATCTCGTTCGCGTTAGGGATGCGGAGGCGAAGCCGCCTACTCTACGACCAATCCCCGTGGTCAATGAATTTCCAGATGTTTTCCCAGATGAACTCCCAGGCCTTCCTCCTGAGAGGGAGATTGAGTTTAGCATTGATGTGTTGCCTGACACTCAACCGATCTCTATCCCTCCATACAGAATGGCCCCGGCAGAGTTGCAAGAGTTGAAGGCGCAGTTGAAGGACTTACTGGATAAGGGCTTCATTAGGCCTAGCACTTCACCTTGGGGTGCGCCAGTTCTGTTCGTGCGGAAGAAAGACGGGTCGTTACGGATGTGTATCGACTATCGACAGTTGAATAAGTTTACTGTAAAGAACAAGTATCCACTTCCAAGGATTGACGACCTGTTTGACCAACTCCAGGGTGCCAAGTATTTCTCCAAGATTGACTTACGTTCAGGGTATCATCAGGTGGGGTCAAGGAGAAGGATATTCCAAAGACGGCCTTCCGGACAAGATATGGGCACTTTGAGTTCTTGGTGATGTCGTTCGGGCTAACAAATGCCCCAGCAGCTTTTATGGATCTCATGAATACTGTATTCAGGCCCTATCTTGATGTGTTCGTGATCGTATTCATTGATGACATTTTGGTGTATTCTCGTTCGGAGGCTGAACATGCGGGCCACTTGCGGATAGTATTACAGACGCTTCAGGATCGTAAGTTATATGCTAAGCTCTCCAAATGTGAATTCTGGCTGAACTCAGTAGCATTCCTTGGCCATGTGATATCTGACGAGGGTATTAGTGTCGACACTCAGAAGATCGATGCAGTAAAGAATTGGCCGAGACCTAC
>NW_017699047.1:0-2546 GCF_001879085.1 Nicotiana attenuata | reverse complement strand
CCAACATACTCACGAAGATTACATCTCGCCCCTCGATCGGGGAATCACAAACCATCAAGGCACATATAATACTGAGCGCTCACGTGCGCATACAGACGTGTGGAAGGAATTTCAAGAGTTGTATCTCAAGCTGAATCAAATACGCACGATAAAAATGGCAAGAATGTGAAGTTTTCCTAAAGGTTTCTGCAACCTCTCAGGAGAAATACAGGCGTCCTCGTACCGCTCCGCGAGACTCTACTAAACCTGCTCATGACTCGTGAGACCTAGTTACCTAGGCTCTGATACCAACTTGTCACGACCCAATTTCCAAACCCGGTCGTGATGGCGCCTCTCGTGAAGACAAGGCCAGCCAACTAACCCAAATCGTCTCTTTAACATTTATTAAACATAAACGAATAGGTGAATATAGCTTAACGACAATAATAACCAGTATGTACAACCCAACACAACCCGACCGGGGTGTCACAAGTCACGAGCATCTAAAGAAACCTGAACACAACTACAGGGCCAGTAATAATATATAAAGAAAAATTCTAGAAAATCAAAAGACAACATCCGGTGCCGCGAACGCTGGCGGTCACCTTGCTCAGCTACAATAGCCCTACCTTCAATCAGCTAATAACCCGCTACCGGGTGAACAATACCTGCAACTGCACGCGAGGTGCAGGGAGTAAAGTGAGTACTTCCAACTCAGTGGTAATAAGAGTAAATAATAATTGAGAGGCAAGAAATCACGTAAGAGCACTCCATCATGCTATATAGGACAGTACAACCCTTTTTAGAAAACAGTAAGACCGTGAAAAATCCTTTTACAAAATATCTGGCTCAGTTTAAAAACCTCTTTTGAAAATATCCTTTTACAACAGTCAAGCAAATGAATGCGTATTCAGATAATGCAAGTCCGCACATAAGTCAGCCCCTCGGGCACAGAACACCACTAACAATTAACACCAGGGCGTCTGGTAAACAGTGCAATAAGTAGCATGAATGCCAATGAAATGAGAGTGCTGAATGTCATGACACGTAGTACAAACAAGAACCGATGCATGAATGCAATGCAATGCACATGACCGCTGCGGCGCGCAGCCCGATCCACTTGGGTACCCGCGCTCACTGTGGGGGTTCAGACTCCGGAGGGGCTCCTACAGCCCAAGCGCAATATCATCATAGTATCGCTGCGACGTACAGCCCAATCCATCCTCAGTCCAGAACATGCAAATGAGCCACTCGGGCAATGTCAAGTAATAGCTTTTAACTCAAAACATCAGAAAAATGCAATTTAAGTCTTTAAACTTTAACAATATGACTGCACATTTCAAAACAGGGTTTAACTCAGGACTAAAATCATTTAATATGCTAAGTGTCATGAAAATAGTGATAATAATCCCTAAAGGATTCAAATAATCGGCACGAAGCCCAAAACATGGCAATCAACCCAAATCACGATAGCATCAAGTAGGTTTCAGTCAATTACACTGTAAAATCAACAACCGGGACGGACCAAGTCGCAATCCCCTACGGTGCTCTACCCCACGCTCATACCTGACGTGCAAGTCTCCACAATACAGCACTATGATGTGCAAATCCGGGGTTTCAAACCCTCAGGATATCATTTACAAGTATTACTCACCTCGAACCGGTGAAATCTCTAGCTCTCGATGCCTTTGCCCCTCAAACCGCCCTCCACGCGCGTCGAATCTAACCAAAATCAGAGCGAATACATTACAATATGCCAAGGGAACAATACCCAATCGAAAACAACCAAGAAATAGCAGAAATCTCGAGACTAGCAAAACCCGAGCCCCGGGCCCGCTTCTCGAAAAATTACGAAATTCACATCCCCAGATTCCTCGTCTCGCCACGAGTCCATACATATAAAGTTCACCAAAATCGGAGTTCGTTTGTCCCTCAAAATTCCATTTTTACATCAAAATTCTCAAACCCTAACTTACCCCATTTTTACCCTTTAATTCCTTGGGTTTTTAGTGTTAATTCATGTTTATACACAATAATAACATAATCTAAGCCCAAGAATCCATACCTGATGATAGCCCTCGAAACCCTCTTCAAAAATCGCCCAAAATCTCCTTAGTCCGAAGTCCAAAATGTTGTTCTTTCAAAAATTCGCGAAGATGATTAATTTCACTTAACTGCCAGGCATTTCGCTTCTGCGGATCCAGTACCGCTTTTGCGGATTCCGCTAATGCGGTCAACGTCCGCTTTTGCGAACCTTTCACTTAAGGCAACCTTCCGCTTCTGCGGTCCCCAATCGCATCTGCGGGACCGCTTAAGCGATCCAATGTTCCGCTTCTGCGAAACCTGACCAGGGTTGCAAATTCCGCTCCTGCGAGGTCTAGCTCGCTTCTGCGAGGCCGCCTATGCAGTCCTCCTTCCGCTCCTGCGGAATCTGGCAAGGCCAAGACTTCCGCTTCTACGCATCTTCCAATCGCTTCAGCGAAACCGCACCTGCGGTCCCATAACCGCAGGTGCGAAACCAACAGATACCAACAAGGTTGAACCTGCAATTAACTCCAAAAACCTTC
>NW_017699046.1:0-2547 GCF_001879085.1 Nicotiana attenuata | reverse complement strand
AATTACATCAAATACATAAAATATAACTAGAGGAGGCCCGATTCTTGGTTCCTCCCTGAGCTATGGAATAACTGCCTTAAGATGCCATTGCTTCAAAGCCTTTCTCAAACTTGAGTGTGTCAGAGTTCCCTAAGAGCCTCAATTGGACCCCGGGCTGTGCTCACACCCAAATTACATCACCAGAATAGGGACAAGTGCAGTGTGGACATGCCATCCCTCATGTGTCCAAGTTCAGAAGGAGCTCATGGGTCCCAAGGCAGGGCTCACATGAGGGGGCAGGACTTAAGTCTAAGAGAGAGTGAAAGTGTAGAAACTGATTTTAAAAGCTGAGGGAACAAAGTAAAGGAAAAGGGGGATGGGAGACAACCATTAATACTTTAAAGAGTTGATAATTTCACACCAAAGGGGCAGGGGATTCGGAATCCATTGCAAGGGCCTATATATTTAGACATGAGTCAATTTTGGGCATGCACAACAACAGGGGTGTTGTCATGCTTGTAAATCAACCAGAACACACACATATGGGGGTAACATAGAGGTAATGATCCTAGGAGGACCAAGTTTGAGTCATGTTCAACAATATTTGATGTTGTCAAGCCCCAAACAAACCATAAGTATCAAACACATTGGGGTAGGGATTTAGGATTCATAATGCATTGATTCAGAACAGGAGAAAAGAAATTACAACATGCTAAATAAAGGTACTGAAATAGATACAAGCAGTAGGCGGACAAGAATGCAAGAACATTAAGTAACCATGTTGTCGTTGAGGCTGAAAACATAATTAGAACGTACCAGTTCAAAGAAGGCAAAATGTAGTAAAGAAAAGTAGCAGGACGAAATATAGCTTTGGCTTTCAACCAGCTAAACATGCCACAGTACAAGTAGTAAAGCAAGAGGGAGTGTTTTGAGTGTAAGTGAGAGTTTAGAACTAAAAGTGTTCGTGTGTGTGTTAATGAGAGAGTATGTATATATAGTAGTTCGAAAACCATGTAAAATAAGGCAAGAGTTACAATTGTATAGTAATTATGGAACCAAGTACTAATCAGAATCAAATCAATGCAAGTACCCCTTTAATTAAGGGGCAATCAACCAACGGTAAGGGGCAGAAAATGTTTAAGGAAAGAAATCAAGTAGAGCGTCATGTACATAATAAACAATTACGGGTAAGTGCATAGGGGTTCAATTAAGGAAACAACTAATGGAGAATCAGTACAATACTTGGTTAACCAAATAAGGCAAGAAACACAATAAAATTGCAGAATATGGAGACAATCGAAAATCAGCACATGGTAAATCGGGGAATCAAGGATTCGAAATTACTGATTTAAGGATAGTAACATGGGTTCCCATGAATAAGCAAATAAACCAAGTTAAAATAGGAGAATCGAAAGTCTAAAGAGAAATTTTTAAATCAAGCCAAGAAACAGGGAGCTCAGAGTCAATCAAAGAGATAGTCATGAGTCATGCTTTTAACATATAAATAGAGTGAGATGTGAGTAACCAAACATAGCAAGCAAAGGGGCAAGTCTTGACCAGTCAAGACGAACACAAGCACATAGAGCTAATGTAAGTTAGGCATAAGGAACTTAGTAGAAACACATTCGAAGTGAGATAGTCACAGAAACTCAAATAAAAGCAGGCCAGTCACAAAATCAAATGAAGAAACCTAGAAAAATTAGGGCTTTCAACATAGGCGAGGTTAAAGAGAAGACAGAAACCCAGAATCGGAAGAATTGCACAAAGGGAACAAGAGATTTCGAAAAGAACTCCTACACTTAAACAAACAGTCTTAGACCCAAAACCATAAGATTTTCAACAATAGAAGGATTTTAAAAAGAGGATAAACAAACAGATCGGACAAAAACTCAGGCAAACAATCATTCGCTTAATAAACAGTCAAAAGAAATTAGGGGTCTTAACATGAAAACTCAGGCAGAAGGATAATACGAGCAAACACAGCAAAACTTATCAAAAAAAATTAGAGAAAGGTTTCAAAATAACTTAACAGAAACCCTAATCGAAAAGATAAGGAGTTTTAAAAGCGGAGCTTTAAAAGAAACTTCGAGAAAAACGCTTAAAAGTTTAGAGCAGACATAAGACTGAAACAAATCTAAGAGGAGTCGAGAGAACCTTGAAGGTTAGGCTTTCAGAGGAACCCCAAGTGGTAAGAAAGGCTTTGAAAACCATCGATTTAAGCAGGAGAGTCAAGAGTCAGACTCGAACAGCCATGGCTGGCCGGAGAAAGGTTAGAGACGATCGGAGAACAGCCGTAAACCGGAATTAACCAAGGTCTGGACCAAGCTCTTTCAAGATCTAGCCTTGAAACCATAATAATCGAACACGTAGAAGCCATGAGAGGTGGATAGAGGCCTCCAATGACCTTGGAAGCCATGGATTTGGGAGGTTTCAGGGTTGGAGTTTGATGGTGGCGGCTAGGGTTTGATGGAGTCTCAGAGAGAATTGAGGGAGAAGGGAATTCAAGGGCGGCTGAAATGAGAGAATGGGTAGGGTTTGGTGGGTAGTTGGATTAAAAAGGAAAGGAAT
>NW_017699045.1:0-2547 GCF_001879085.1 Nicotiana attenuata | reverse complement strand
TTTTACTTTTAATTTCTAATTACTACTTTTAGTTTTTTCTTTCGTCACCTCCTAACCCCACCCCCCCCTCCTGTGTTGTTGGTTTAAAAGTTTATAGCCTCATGTTTTTTACTCCCTCCGGTCCAAAATAAGTAATTTTTTGGATGTTTTCACACAGATTAAGAAATCCACCTTTTAGCATTAATTAGCAATGAAATTCACCATATTAACCTTTACTATCTCACATAAACATTCCTAACACATATTCCAACACTATTTACTCTAAGGACAATGTAGGAAAAAAATAATTAATTCATTCTTGAAATCTGGAAAAATCACTTATTTTGGACCACAAAAAAAGCCAAAAAATCACTTATTTTGGACCGAAGGGAGTATATCTAAATTATTTATGAATACTCTCGAGAAATTATTTTTCTTAATTTGCGTACCAAACACCGGAAAATGAATAAGATTACTATTTGTTTTCTAAAAAAATATTTTCCACGGAAAATATTTTCCGTTATACCAAACACACCCAATATTGTGATCACAACATTATTACTTGAGCCCGGATATCATTTTGGTTCTCGACAGAAATTATCTCATCACTCTGCTAAACTTATTTTTAGTAGTCAGAGTACAATATTGTTAAGATTATAATTAAGTAACAAATGTACATTCTCTTTTGTATGGGGTCAAATTTGATTGTCAGCATCCCTACGCCAGAGGGTACGCCCAGTGAGTGTACCGACTAACGTAGCGGATACGACTCGGACGCGGGGACAAAAGCGACATCGTTTAGGACTCAGTGTCTTCACTAGGGAGACATTACCTGTCTTTGTAACTTTTTGATTCTTTCGAGGAAGGTCTCTTATTATATAAAGGAGACCTTCACATTGTAAAAAGGGGGATTCTGATCTAATACAACTCTCTCATTTTCTGTCTTTCTTTCTCTATCTCTACCTCAAACGAACATATCTTCTTAAGTTTATATTATCACTTTGCAATACTAGATCTACAACAATAATATTATCTTTGCATCTCTAGGTTTATTATATTTGATTACGATTTATCCTTTTCTTACTTTTGATTGTTCTCTAGCTTACAAAGTATATTGCTAACTTTTGAGCCAAACAATTTGGCGCCGTCTGTGGGGATTTCGAGAATCAAAATCATAGTATCCACCTAGAGAACAACCAACTACCATTCTCTAAACCACACAAACACAAAAGATGGCTGAGAATAACCCAAGATCAAAAGCTATATTGGGTGTCACTACCAATCTCCTTGGCCCTCTCAACGAGGCCAGTGACGATGACATCCTGAATGCAACCCCTAGTATCACATCGGGTGCGGAGATCTCACCTTCCCCATCCGAAGATCTGACGATCTTGCACGAAAAGGGAGCTTCCACATCTGCGGCTACGGAAGCACCCTCAGAGGTCAAGAAGCTACTGGAAAGATGGCTAACAAGCACTCTGAGTGGCTTGGTTGAGAGGTCACCACAAAGTAACATCAGGTGTACACCAACGGTAGATACCACTGCTGCCGCGGGCGAACCGGAAGTTGCACTAGCAAATAACGAACCCGTCGAGACACAGACCAACGATGGCACGCTAACAGCCATCCTAAAGAAGATGGAAGAAATGGAAAATGAAAACAAGGCGCTCCGCGATCAGATGAAGGAACATCAGGAGAGGGTCGACAAGATCCCCGGTGCCCCCAAGTTGCTACCAAAACGCGACGTGGGAAGGTTCGTTGAATAACCATACACTGAAGAAGCTGCCCCTCACTCCACCCCAAAAACCTTCAAGATGCCACCCTACTTGAGGGTATATGACGGAACCACAGATCCCGAGGATCATCTGATCCACTACGTCACCGCTGTGAAGGGCAACGACCTATCAAAGGAACAGGTACCATCGGTGCTGCTGAAGAAGTTTGGTGAGACGTTGACAGGAGGGGCCCTAACGTGGTACTCTCAGCTACCGGCTAAGGCGATATCAACGTTCGAGGAAATGGCGGATAAGTTCGTCACAGCCCATGCAGGCGCGAAGAAAGCGGAGGCCGGGGTCAACGACATCTTCGCCGTCAGGCAAACCACAGGAGAGGGACTCAGGGACTTCCTAGCAAGGTTTAACAGAGTAAGGATGAGTCTACCAAACGTATCGGAAGGTATGGCAGTCGCCGCTTTCCAGAACGGGCTAAGCAGGGATGGTTCGAGGGCAACCAAGAAGCTGCTGAGCCGCCTCATGAAATATCCCCCTACCACATGGGAGGAAATCCACAACGCCTATTGCGCCGAGGTACGAGCGGACGAGGACGATCTTAATGGGCCGACCCAACGGCTAACAGCGATACACTCAGAAACGAGGAGAGATCGACGGAACGAAGGACGACGAGAACAACTCCCCCGCTCCAACAGAGATCGACATCAGCCATACACCAGATCCTCCTATCCACCACCAAGGCATACAGACGCGCTACAGCGACACGTCGCCCCACTCCGAAACGAAAGAGGTACGCCCCCTTTATTAACCGCCCATAACTTTTGTGTATCTTTTTCAG
>NW_017699044.1:0-2547 GCF_001879085.1 Nicotiana attenuata | reverse complement strand
AATAGTACTGACCATTGAAAAGTTGAGGCCTGGCAGTGGATTGCCCTTTCCAGTTCCCAGGTGGTGCACTCATTGTTGATCTTCTCCTAAGGTGTTAGCCTCTTCAAGGATAACCTGCTCTGATACCAATTGATGTTCTACACGTCAATACCACACAAAAGGGGGGGGGGGTGATTTGTGTGGTACCTAATTTTCGCACTAGAAGAACTTGGTTCTTCTAGATGTACTTACTATGACTGTTTGCGGAATTAAGAGTGCATAAAATAAAGAACACAGAGATTTTTACCTGGAAAACACCTGGCTCAAAAGGTGAAAAAACCACGACCTACTACTCAGTAGGATTTTCCCAAACTTCCACTAAAATCACTGAGCCAAAACAGCATTTACAAAACTCTTGTAAACCTAAGGATTAAACTCTAATCCCAGTGTGGCACACAGCCTCAACTGCTGCGACACTTTCAAGTTAACTCTAACTTGAATACTCAAAGTACCTAATACAATTGCTTCTATGAAAGCTGAAAGGTACAATATGAAAACACCTACTACAATTGAACTAGAATAAAAGAAAGACACAATGGAATTGGTTCTTCTATCTTGTCCAAGTAGCTTTAGGAATGCACACTTGAATCTCACATAAATTGCTTGCAAAAAGCCTTGCTATTTTGCTCGTCAATTTAGTTTCACTTCTGCGTTTGTGCAATACCTGTAAAAGAGAACAATCATTATTATTTATAGAGTTAGTAATCAGAGTTTGATTAAAACTCGAATTGCTGATCCTTCATCAAATTCGAGTCCTAGAACAATTCAAACTCCAATCCTTATTCTTGATCTAGATGTAGTTCTCTTCACATAAGGAGACTTCAACTTCTTATCCTATGCAACCTTTTCGATCAACTCAGAAGATATTATTGCTGACCCTTGAGACTTATCTTCACACGTATGTCACATGTATAAGTATATCAACACTGTGTCTGTCTCACATGATGGACCTGGTTCATGACTGAGTTCATTTTGTCAATCTTCAAAACTTCATCTGAACTTGGGCCAACAAGTAAGGATGTTCTCAATGGGATGAGAACTTTGATACTTGTAACGTTCCACAACCAACTGATTTCTGTTTGGAGTTTCTCCCATGTTCTGTTGCTGAGGAATATGCTCATGGACATGTTCCATTTGGAAATTAGATTCACTTCTTCTTTGTTCAGTTCCCCCTGTCAGGTTGCCCTGGATGGAAGAACCTGTTCCATCACCTGTTCCTTATTTTGGTGCAGTTTCACTCAATTCTTTTACCAGCCCAATAACTTCATCTTCATGTTCCTGTCTCTCAGAAAGAATGTTAGTTTCATCAAAAACTACATGTACACTTTCTTCTACACACAAAGTTCATTTGTTGTACAGTTTATAAGCTTTGCTATGTGAAGAATATCCCAAGAATACTCCATTATCACTTCTGGGATCAAACTTACCTAGGGAGTTCAGTCCATTATTGTGCACAAAGCACTTGCATCCAAATGCCCTAAGTTGGGATGTATTTGGTTTTCTCCCTTTAAGTAACTCATGGGGAGTCTTCTCTACAAGAGGTCTAGTCATGCACATATTAACGATGTAACATGCAGTATTTACAGCCTCTGCCCAGAAGCTATGGGGCAGTTTACTAGAAAGAAGCATAGTCCTAGCCATATCTTCAAGAGTCCTATTCTTTCTTTCAACTACTCCATTTTGCTGAGGAGTCCTAGAAAAATTATGATCTATACCATGCTCATCATAAAATTCAGCAAACTTAGCATTTTCAAATACAGTTCCATGATCAGACCTAATTGATGCAAGTTGATTACCTAGTTATTTCTGAGTTTTTCTAAAAAAGGCAGTAAACATGTCAAATGCTTCATCCTTAGATGTTAAAAACAATGTCCAAGTAAACCTAGAGTAATTATAAACAAGCACCATCTCATATTTCTTACCACCTCAACTCAATGTTCTCATTGGACCACAGAGATCCATATGAACCAGTTCCATCGACCTGGTCGTGCTTACCACTTTCTTGCTTTTAAAAGAGGATCTTACCTGCTTCCCCCTTTCACAAGCCTCACAAACTTTGTCTTCCTTAAACTTGATGTTAGGCAACCCTATCACCAGGTCCTTGGAGACTAATTTGTTGAGTTGACTTAGACTTGCATGTCCAAGTCTTTTGTGCCAAAGGAGGGGATCATTGTCCAACACACTTAGACAAGTGAGTTCATTTTCTGAAAGAGTGGACAGATCTACAATGTATGTATTGTTTACTCGTTTTCCCTGCAAAACAATCTTGTCAGTGGTAAGATTTATCACAAAACATTTGGTAGAGGTGACTGATACCAAGTTACCTCTGTCACACAATTGTCATACACTGATTAGGCTATATTTCAAGCCATCTATCAAGTAGACATTCTCAATGGAATGTGAGTCTGTCTTACCTACCTTTCCAACCCCAATGATCTCACCTTTCTTACCATTTCCACATGAGACATTTCCTCCTTTGAGGTCCTCAAGTGAAAGGGACTGGTTCTT
>NW_017699042.1:0-2548 GCF_001879085.1 Nicotiana attenuata | reverse complement strand
ATCAAAGATGCCGAGGCCAAACACTTTGTCGTTTCTGGAATTCTTCCCATGGGTTGCCTTCCCGGTTTTCGAACAATGTTTCCTGAAATCGACAATAGCAGGAAAATTAAATGTCACAAAGGACTAAATTTGTTCGCAACATTGCACAATGATCATCTATGGCAAGCGTTGGAGGAGCTGCGATTGAAGTACCCTGAAGTTGAGATCATATATGCAGATTATTTCAAGGCGTTTATGGCGGTTCTACGCAATTATGCGTTCTTGGGATTCAAGACAGAGACGCTGATGAAGGTTTGTTGCGGTAGTACTGGAAGCGGTCCGTTTAACTTTGATCCTCTGAGGCAGTGTGGAGAGAAAGGAGCTGTAGCATGTTCAGATAGGGCTTCGCATATACAATGGGATGGATTTCGATTGACACCTGAGGCTTCGAACAATATGATTGATACTCTCTTAAGCAAAAAGGGTTTTGTATTTCCAGAGTTCAAGTTCGAACGAGATCATGGAGCAGCTGCAGCAAAAAGGCATCACCATTCAAAGGTTTATGGACGATTTAGAGATGGTCTAAGGCATTTATTAGAGTTGCATGCTAATAGCGTAGTGGACTACTGAAATACTAGTATTTGTTTTGCTTTGTCCAATCTGAGTCACTTTAATTTTGCTGATAGTATGATAGGTTCGAACGAGCAAAGATTTTTGTACTTTGATAGGGTAGGCCCTCAAATATTGTTTGTATGTACAGTGGCTAATACCCTCTTCTTAATGTATATCAATAAATAATTCTTTGATTTGTCTCGAATGATGGCAGTGTCACTTGTTTTTGTTCATTTAACTTCTAACACTGAAATGGGAATTACAAAAGATGTAAAGAGAATAGAATTCTTTTTAAGAGTGGGCGCGGGCTTGATAGTCTAGCTATGGTGTGGATGATTATCAATGATAAGCTTTAAAGTTTTCGGTGGTTTTTGTGAAGTCTGGATGTTGTATTTTTGTTACCTCATAGAATATCCACAAATGTATATACGTGATGCTGTGGCCTTAAATAGGCTGTTTTCACCTTAAATATTTGCCCTGGTAATCGAGTGTAGTCACTTAAATTGTGTTTAGTGTTCATTATCGCCTGAGAGTCATTTATCTCGTCAGTTTGGTTGCTGTATATTTGAATTTCTAGTCAGTGTTCTCAATCGAATATGCACATACTTTAAAAATGATTCTGTGGGAGAGTTATTATTTTCTGAGTCAATAATCTTGTAGTAGGTGAACATTGGAAATTGTTGCACTCTCGCGACGTTTACTATGGAGTATAAAATTGCTGACAATGTGTAGCCTGATTTGGAAACTTATAACGCGAGTAAACTGATGACTCTTGTCTGATTATCTTAAATTATAGTAAGTCCATTGCTACCTTTTGAGACCAAAGGAAATGTGTTTTAGTTATGACTCTGCTGCAATACATAATGATTATGTCTGAGGCAGTCAACATGACAATATATTAGCATTGAAGTTGGGCATGAAGACTGAACAGTAACAAGATAATTGTAATTTGCCAGATGCACATGAAGGACAAAGCTTAACTGACGTATTTAGCTACAACTGCACAGAAAGTGATGTTTTTCATGTACTTGTCTTCAAAGTCTAGAAAAGAATCTTCGTATGGTTCGTGGAAATATCTACTTGATTTATGGTTAACAGAAATGAGAAATCCTGAGGATTCTCATTTCCTTTCAATTGCTTCTGCCCATATTTTCTCCAATTGTAGCCATCTTCTGCTTTCTGTTCTCTAACATATTGAGATGGTTGAGTGTAATGTACTGGAGCTGGATTCCTCTCTATGTTCTCTTAGGAGAAGTTTTGAATTGGAGCCAGCCGTTCCCCGGACCCCGCGCATAGCGGGAGCTTAGTGCACCGGGCTGCCCTTTAGTTTTTGCTGTGGAGAATTCATTTTGCTGATTGGCATGTTGTTGCCTTGTCATTAAGTTTTCTATACCGCGGCAATGGATGGGCTAGAGTCCTCCCGGAGGATATTGCATCAACAAGCACAGTGTTTCTTCCTCCCACCTTGTGACGACCCAAAGGCTCATCACCTGTTTTCTTACCCATTCTGTGCTTCCGAGGCCTTGAAAACCTCATTTATAGTCGCCTTGTCTTGCGTGCGTAGTCCGGGCGCGTAGCCGGAAAGCTTAAATGTGAAATTCTGTGAAATATGCTAAATTTTGGTATTAAAATGAATAAATTTAACTTCGGTCAATATTTTGGGTAAACGGATCCGGACCCGTGATTTAACGGTCCCGGAGGGTCCGTAGGAAAATATGGGACTTGGGCGTATGCCCGGAATCGAATTCCGAGGTCCCAAGCCCGAGAAATGAATTTTTGTGTGAAATTGTTTTTTCTGGAATTAATTAAGGAAATTGGAAATGAAATTTTAGGAGACTATGGTATCGGGCCCGTATTTTGGTTCCGGCACCCGGTACAAGTCTTATATATGATTCAAGCACTTTTTGTAAAGTTTGGTTTAAAACGGACGTCGTTTGACGCGTTCCGGACTTGAAAT
>NW_017699041.1:0-2548 GCF_001879085.1 Nicotiana attenuata | reverse complement strand
CGGAGTCTAGCATGACCGTGGGTCTTTGTTTGTACTTGTTTTTGAGGTAATTTGGAACTCTTCCAAGCTACAACATGTTTTTCCGCAAATGTGAAGAGTTTGAGGATAAGTTGTGAAATATTAATACTTTGGAGCATTGGCTCGAGTGATAAATACCATTGAGTAAGAGATGAACGTATTGAAAAGAGTTGTGATTAATCCCTTGCCGGGATGGTTTGATTACAGTGAGTATTGCCCTTGCCGGGTTATGAAAGATATTGTTATTGTTCCCTTGCCGGGACTTGGTTGTTACTTGTGTTATTCCCTTGCCGGGATAGTTCATATTACTTGTTTATTCCTCTTGCCCGTTTGGTTCTGACTGCTATTTGGGTGAGGAAGAGTGAAATTGCACGAAGGGTCATTCCGTGCTATTCTTGATTATAATTGCACGAAGGGTCATTCCGTGCTATGTTTTGACTATTTATGCACGAAGGTACATTCCGTGCTCTGATTTGATTATATTTGCACGAAGGGTCATTCCGTGCCATGAGATGAGAGCTACGTGAGGGAAAGCACGAAGGGTGATGCCGTGCATTTTATTTGATTGCTTTGGGTGAGATTGAGAGTAAAAGCACGAAGGGTGATGCCGTGCAACTATTGAATTTCTTATTCTTTAATAATTATTGTTGTGCCATGTTTCTTAATTACGCTGATGAACTTTATATCCAAATTGTACTTTCCCCACAACATGTTTCCCTCCCTTTTAACTGTTTAGTTTCGGTATTTTCTTTCCTTTTGTTGCATATTTGTATATAAAAATTGTACAGGTTGGTTCGGTAGTCCTGTCTAGCCTCGTCACTACTTCGCCGAGGTTAGGCCAGGCACTCACCAGCACATGGGGTCGGTTGTGCTGATGCTACACTCTGTGCATTTCTTTATGCACAGATCCAGGTGCAGCTTTTGGACAGCAGCAGTAGGATTCTTATCCGGGAGCTATCTTCAGTCCAGGGACTCTCGAGGTAGCCTAGCTGGCGTTCGCAGGCCGAAGTCCCTTTCCTTATTTCAGTTTGTTTTCATTGTACCGAAACAGACATGTGTATTTCTTTCATCCAGACTTGTTGTAGTATTCTATAGTAGTCCGTGAGCTAGTGACACCAGATTTTGGGTAGGGATGTGTTTCAAACTTCCGCATTTTTATATCTTTTGTCAAACTTAAAGTCTTCCGCATTTCTTTAACTGTTGTTAGTATATTATGTTGTTGAGGTTGAATAGCGAATGTTTAATATATGGCTGGCCTAGCTCCGTTAGTAGGCGCCATCACGACGCCCGATGGTGGGAAAAATTCGGGTCGTGACATGATACTAACTTGTCACAACCCAATTCCCAACCCGGTCGTGATGGCGCCTCGCGTGAAGACAAGGCCAGCCAACAGTCGTTAACACTTCTTTTAACAATTTCTTAGCATAAACAGGTCTAAATCATAGTTACTGAATAATCATAAGTGCGGAAATAAAACATAACATAACGGGGAAAAACCATCCCAAACTCAGCCCGATGATCAGGGTGTCACAAGTCATGAGCTACTACAGAGTTTGAATGAAATACTACAAGTCTGTGTCTAAGAACATAGTCCGAAGATAAATGAAATACTGATGATAAGGAAGAAACGGAGCTGTGGACGTCGACAGCTACCTCGTCTCTCCGGGTCCGCCTGGTCTGGAAGGAATCAGCACTCAGGAACGAACTCAGCTATGCCTGTATCTGCACACATGGTGTAGGGAGTAATGTGAGTACTCCGACCCAGTGAGTAATAAAAATAAATAACGACTGAGAACACAAAAATCCCGTAAAGGCACAAGTACTGCTATCTCAAGCAGTAAAACCAGATAAAACAGTAAAACCAGTGAAATATAGCAAGAAATTCTCTTTGAAACAATTAAATCAATTATGCTCAACTAGTAAGAAATGCTCAGAACACCGACCCTCGGGCATGATTTTTGTTCCTAGTCAGTCATTGTTACCTGACCAATCAGCCATTGTTACCTGACCAAAACGCATATTACAGTGCCATTGTTACCACTGATCAGTCATTATTACCTGATTGGTCAGTCATTGTTACCTGACCAAAACGCGCATAACAGTGTCATTGTTACGACTGTCTAAAAGTTAACCGCTCTAGATGGGTACCCGCGCTCACTGTGGGTGTGCAGACTCCGGAAGGGCTCCTACAGCCCAAGCAGTGTCAACAAGGCCTGAAAGCCTGAACAATATCAATACGAGGCCTGAAAGCCTGCTCACAATACACTCGAGGCCTGAAAGCCTCCTCACATCACTCATCATGCCCTCACATAAGGCCCTCGGCCTCAATCAGTCCAAAAATAGTCAAAAAAAACCCCTCGGGCATCAGTAAAACAATAATACTCAGCTCAAACAATAGTCCAAATATCAGTTAAAAACTCTATGTTTGAGTAAAATATAGCTGAGTTAATGAAAAAGTGCAGATCACATGGACTGAGTTCAAATAATATTTCAAATAGTGAGGAAAACAGTGATGATAGTTCATAAGGAG
>NW_017699040.1:0-2548 GCF_001879085.1 Nicotiana attenuata | reverse complement strand
TTAACTCGGTAATTCCCCACTAATCCAATATTAACCATTATCCACATAATTAAGAATTATCTGAAATTACTTAAAATACTGCTCATTTTTAGCACACCTTATACACTTCACTATCATGGTCATGTTATACCTTATATGACACTAGTTCATAAATATCAGGTATTATAGCTCGGACCGTATTTTATTCCAAAATGTCAAACTTTGATGAAATTCACTTTCTTCGATTCTCTTACCTTCTCACCTTTACGAATTTACTAATCACTTGCTTGAAATCGCATAATGCTTATAACCTCAAAATAATCTCATTCCCGAGCTTATGTCGATTAACTTACGACGAAACTTTAACGTACGAAAATGCGGGATGTAACATCTCATTTCCGAGCTTATATCAATTTAGTTATGGCGTATTTTCACGTGCGAAAATACGGGGTGTAACATCATTCCCCTCCCTTTGGAACATTCGTCCTCGAATGTTTACTGATGCACTTATCATTTTCATAACATGTGTCTTTCGAATATGTTAGTACTCTTCTTGCAATCTCGGTAACTATTCTGTGAATAAATCCAAAGGCCAGGGCATTCCTCCCCTTTAGGCCTATTTCTCACATCATGACTTATGGTCGGAATCCTTCCAATCTCGTAACTGTTTCTAACTTCTACCACGCAGCTTGTACGACTCTGACCTTGAAAGTGCACCTATGTGACTCTTCTCTCCTTTTTTCCTTCAACTTTTAGCCCATCTCTAGGCCTCACTTTATATGCAAAGCTTGATAAGATGTCCTTTTGGGCATCTATAGGTATACTGAAGTTCTTCGCTCGGCACTTTGCGGAACTTACGAATATTGCTATATCTTATTTCATAGGCCCGATTATCTATTCGCGTGACTTTACTGCATCTAACTAGGTCATAATATACAATAACCCTTACCTCGATTTATCGTTACTGAGGTTTGCCACCAAACTCCAAGTTACATTCGTTGCTTATCCCATATGTATAAATCTATGTCCTTTAGTGCTTCCTCATTCCCGTTCATCTTAAGAATGATGGCCTAATCTCAACTCATACTTTGTGACTTTTATCCATCCATTATTTATTCACCTCAGTATTGATCTACACTCTACCACTTCTAACTTGAAACCTCTCACGTAATACATTGTCACTAGAGCTTACGTCTTATCGGGGAATATCTGAAGTGATTAGACTGATCCACCTGAGGGTGATACCACACTTCCATAACCGTATTTCATAGCATCCCAATGTGATTTACCTTACGTGGGTATTTTAATCATGTACAATTCATGAAATCATTACTCAATTGAAGTCCCCAAACGCATCTTTTATCTGTCACAATTACATCCTCATTCTACTACCAGGGCAGCATTCCATCTCTTCTAAATGCTACTAGTCATAGACTCCTTTGAGTTCATTCAGGCTATACTAAGCTTTCTATAATTTAGAGAAACCATCAGCTCTCTTGTTTTCATGGGCTTACTCCCGAGGACTTATCCATTCTCGTCACCTTCTCACTCGCCCTTTCTTATCCTTACCCTATCTTCCTAAAACCTTGTTGCTTTGCCATACATCAGTTTGCATAGGAAATCTAAAGTGTTTCTCAAAGATAGACTTGAAGATAGACTTGAGGTCCGGGTACCATCAAGTAAGGGTTAAGGAGAAAGATATTCTGAAGACAACATTCAGGACCATATACGGGCACTTTGAGTTTTGTGTAATGTCATTCGGTTTGACTAATGCCCCAGCAGTATTCATGAATTTATCAACCGTGTGTTCAGACCCTTCTTAGACATGTTCATAATTGTATTCATTGATGATACATTGGCGTATTCTCGTTCAAAGACTGAGCATGCAGATCATTTATGTACTGTGCTCAGAGTTCTACAAAAAGGGAAGTTGAATGCAAAATTCTCTAAATGTGAATTCTGGTTGAACTCTGTAGCATTCCTTGGGCATATCATTTTGGGTGAAGGTATCCGGGTTGATACACAAAAGATTGAGGCAGTAAAGACTTGGCCTACACCCACGACACCGATGGAGGTTCGTAGCTTTCTCGGTTTGGCAGGTTATTTTAGGAGATTTGTAGAGGGATTTTCTTCGCTTTCGGCACCATTGACAAAGTTGACTCAAAAGGGAGCTAAGTTTCAATGGGCTGATGCTTGCGAACGGAGTTTCCAGGCATTGAAGGACATGTTAACTTCAGCACCGGTTCTAACACCTAGAGGGGACAGACGGTTATGTTATCTATTATGATGCTTCGGGCATTGGATTGGGTTGTGTACTGATGCAGCATGGTAAGGTTGTAGCTTATGCTTCTAGACCGCTAAGAAAGCACGAGAAGAATTACCCGACCCACGATTTAAAGTTAGCTGCGGTGACTCATGCACTAAAGATGTAGAGGCACTACTTGTATGGCATTCATGTTGATATTTATACGGATCATAAGAGCCTCCAGTATATTTGCAAGCAAAAGCAATTGAATTTACGTCAAAGGAGATGGTTGGAACTACTTAAAGACAATGACGTTGATATTTT
>NW_017699039.1:0-2548 GCF_001879085.1 Nicotiana attenuata | reverse complement strand
GCAACACTATACTATTATAGTTTACAAAACAGCATACCGCTACATTATACTAATATACTATAGGAGTATATAGTTATACTGCAACAATATACTATTATACTATACAATATATTGTTATGGTATACTGTAATAATATGCAAGATACTGTAACAATATGCTGTAATAGTATACAATATACTATAATAGTATACTTATTACCCGTAAATTCACTTGCTTTTTTCCTTTAATTTGTTTTAAGCTTTTACCCAGCGTGAGGGGCAAATTGAGAAATGCAAAAAAATAAAAAATTATAGTATGCTATATGATGTAACGGTATACTCTACAATTAGATCCTTTTTAGAAGTTTTTTAAATTTTTTATTGACAACTGATATTATTTCATTTTAATAATTGAACTAAATTTTTTTTAACTCTTTGTGTACAATTGTATACCCTATTAGTATAGCTATATACTATACTTGTATCATATGTTAGTTAATATTATTTTGGTTGTATTAGCTACATTTAATTGGTACACAATTTGATTTTTCTTTAGTAATAATATAATAAAAAAAAGAATAATAAAAAATAGTGAAAACAGTAAATGAAATTAGATTATGAAGAGAAAAAGAATATAAAAAAAGAAGAAGTTAAATGAAATTAGAAAAGGAAAAAAGAAAAAAAGAAGAAGAAGAAAATGAGAAAAAAAAAGGAGAAAAGAAAAAAAAAAGAAAAAAGAAAAGAAAATAAGCATAGAAATAAAAAAGAATTCGAGAATAAAGAAAAAAT
The DNA here is from genome assembly GCF_001879085.1 of Nicotiana attenuata. NCBI lineage: Eukaryota > Viridiplantae > Streptophyta > Magnoliopsida > Solanales > Solanaceae > Nicotiana > Nicotiana attenuata. The sequence goes on along the minus strand of NW_017699039.1, from coordinate 1,781 downwards.
TCTCCACAAAACCTACTATGGGTAGGAAATGTAATTAGTTTATGGGTAAAAAAACAAATGGGTAGACAAGGATAAATAATTTTGTTTTTGTGGGTAACTGTGTCAAAACCCCATTGATATAGTGATAGGCCCAATACAGATGAGGATACAATGTTTTATTCACAAAAGGTTCAGGAAATGACCACACCTCAAAGGATGTGAGTAGACAATCTACTCTAGGGCAAACATTTGTGGCTGCTCTACGTCTTGAACCCGTGACCTATATGTCAACAGAATCAACTTTACCTTTATTTCAAGGGTCCCATTCTTGTAAGAAATAAATAAATTAGGAAACAATGAAACCAACAAATTATAGGATAATCATAGATTAATTAATTCTCCATGTACTATATACTAACCAAGAATTAAGCAAGTGGATCTTCTTTTGTTAAGAGCTCAAGTGCATGTTTAAGATATTCTGATAAAAGAGACTCACCTTCCAACCACATGCTAAGGTAATAATGATTATAAGTAGCCCAAAAATCTGAAAACACAAGCAAAAGCAAAGGTTGCTCCTTCTCTTTCAGCTTTTTCTTTATTCAAACATCTGGTATTCGATATCCACGGCGGTTTCGACTAATTCAGATTCATATTGATAAGTCCGCTAAAGAAATAAAACGCTTTTTATCAAAACAATTTCATTCCCGAGACTCGACTCGAAATCTGATTAAGGACGAAGAGATCTCATCTATTTCGTCACATCCATGGGTGGTCCTTCTCTTTCAACTAAAATTTAGATGGAGAGCCTTTTGGTATATCTGTCCCAACTCTTCTTGCACACTTTGCTTTTGCCTCAAATCTTCCCTCCTTTTTCTCAATTAAAATTCACATATACACATGCGTGGCTCCTTTTCTTAATTCCCATCATGATTTCCTTGAGCTTTTTTGATGAATTTAATAAGAAACTTCTTTTCTCAACTTTCCTAGGTAGTAATTTTTTTAGAATTTGACTTATAGTTAATATATATAATTTCGCTTTTTGGTTAATGCATAATTTTAAATTTGTAATGAGTTCAATAATAAGAACATAAATACGAATTCGTTAAATTTAAATACTGAATCTTTCTCTGTTGTGGACAATTAGTTTTAATATCTTTAGGTGATCTGATTGTACAAAAATTCTATTACACCCTAAGCGTACATAAGTTAAACTAATATTTTAATAGAAAATAGTTAATTGTTGGACCTACCATACATTTAATGTAATACGGGAAGAAATAACTACACTACATAGCTCAAGGATACAGGACAAGGTCTGATATTTAATTGTTACTATAAGTGACTCAAATAAATTACTTTCACTAGTATTCCCTCCGGTCCATTTTACTTAATTTTTTTGACTATTTTCTCTCCTGTCTATTTTAATTAATTTTTTTTGATTATTTCACGCATATTAAGGAATTCACTTTTTAGTATTAATTGACAATGAAATTAACCATATTAACCTTAATTTGTTCATTGAAAATATAACAAATATTCCTAGGCTCTTTACTCCAAGGGCAACTTTGGAAAAAAGAAGTTAATTCCTTCTTGATATTTGAAAAAAATCATATATTATGTACCACAAAAAAGAGCCCAAAAAATTAAATAAAGTGGACCGGAAGGAGTAATTAGTATCCTGTCTTCTAAATAGGAGCAGAGCTAGAGAGACGGAACAAGTTTATCTGAATCCTTCTCCGAAAAAGTATATATATATATATATATATATATATATATATATATATATATATATATATATATAT
>NW_017699038.1:0-2548 GCF_001879085.1 Nicotiana attenuata | reverse complement strand
TAATAGAGAAGACCCTAAGACATACAATGAAGCAATGAGGTCAATAGATGCTAATTTTTGGAAAGAGGCCATTAAAAGTGAATTAAACTCTATAGTTTCTAATCACACTTGGAACTTGTTTGATTTGCCTAAAGGTTGTAAACCCATAAGTAGCAAGTGGATATTTAAGAAGAAATTGAGACCTGATGGTACAATTGAGAAATATAAGGCTAGACTTGTTATTAGGGGTTTTAACCAAAAGAAAGACTTTGATTACTTTGACACTTATTCTCATGTGACTAAGATAGCGACTATTAGAACTCTTGTTGCTTTGGCCGCTATTCAGAATTTAGTGATACATCAAATGGATGTTAAAACGGCTTTCCTAAATGGTGATTTAGAGGAAGAGATCTATATGTCTCAACCTAAGGGATTTATGATCCAAGGACAGGAGAATAAAGTATGAAAATTGAGAAAGTCTTTGTATGGTCTAAAGCACGCACCTAAGCAATGGTATGAAAAGTTTAATAGCACATTAGTGGATAATGGTTTTGTTGTTAATGCATCTGATACTTGTGTTTATTCCAAGATGATAGGATCAGATTGTGTTATTATATGTTTGTATGTGGATGACATATTAATCTTTGGCCCTATGTGAATGTCATTAATGAGACTAAGAATTTTTTGTTTTCTAAATTTGAAATGAAAGATCCTGGAGAAGCAGATGTGATTTTAGGGGTTAAAATCAAAAGAACTTCTAGTGGTTTTTCATTATCTCAGTCTCATTATATTGAAAAAATGTTGAAAAGGTTTAATTGTTTTGATGTAGCACTTGTGAGAACTCCTTATGATCCTAGCATACACTTGAAAAAGAATAAGGAATCTAGTATTTTTCAAACTGAGTATTCTAAGATAATTGGTAGTGTAATGTTTCTCATGAATTATACACGACCTGATATTGCTTATGTTGTTAGTGGATTGAGTAGATATACTCACAACCCTAGTAGTGAACACTGGAATGCTCTTCATCGTTTGCTAAGATATTTGAGAGGTACTATGGACTGGTGTTTGCATTTTAATAACTTTTCTGGTGTTAGAAGGATTTTGTGATGCAAACTGGGTTACTGACAATGATGAAGTTAGCTCCACTAGTGGCTATGTGTTCACTTTGGGTGCAGGTGCTATTTCATAGAAGTCTTCAAAACAGACTTGTATAGCACGATCTTCTATGGAGTCTGAATTCATTGCTCTTGAGTTGGCAAGGCAAGAAGCCAAGTGGTTGAGAAACTTATTGGCAGACGTGCCTTTATGGGGAAGACAAGCTTCACCAGTTTCTCTACATTGTGACTCACAGGCAACAATTGGAATTGCCAAAAATAGTGTGTACAATAGAAAAAAAAGACATATCCGCATTAGGCATGGTGTTATTTCCTTGGAATATATAAGATCCGAAAGAAATTTGGCGGATCCTTTAACAAAGGGTTTGGCAAGGAGAGTTATCCTTGAAACGTCGAGGGGGATGGGGCTAAAGCCCATGGATTGAGGAAGTATGGTGGATACCCGTTTGTGGTCAAACGACGCCATATGAGACCTCAATATGCACTACATTTCCTATCCCTATGGCGTGTGGTAGTGCTTTATAAGGTTGAGCTTATTTTGCTCTTAATGATTCCATAGCCTTAAGGTAGTCTATGTGTAGATAGACTTGATGGAATCACCTACGTGAGTGTAAAGGTGCGGTCGCCTTTTATGAAAGACTTGGGATGTCTTTCTAGAGCACTCATGAGACCCAAGGTATGTGCATGACCATAAAAGTACTTTGTTAGTATCGCAGAGTTTGCATAAAATTAAGGATATAGTATGTGTTGTGGGGGTCTCAATTAATGTCCATTCAGTTCAAGAGTACTTCACTTTGTGGATGTTAGTTGTTGCCCCATTTCACTACGTGTCAATTCAAATCGAATGATATTGACACTTAAGTACATGTTCCTTCTTTTGCCCAGAATTGTTCTATTTTTATCTTTGCATTAGTGGGGGATTGTTGGAATTATTCATAATGCAAAGTCAAAAATTTCTTTTTAAAATTCCATTTACAACCAATAGCCATGAGTTTTTTATTTATTTCCAAGTGGCCTCTTGCATGAAGCCTTAAAGCCAAGTGTTGAATGGCTTTGACATATTTCCAAGTGGCTTCTTGCATGAAGCCTTAAAGCCAAGTGTTGAATGACTTTGGCAAGTGGCTATATATGTAAATCTACCATGTGTCTTCATGCATGGAAGATTAGGTACACTTGTTAATATTGAAGACAAGTGGACTATATATTTGGACAAGTGTTAAAAGACTCTCCACACTTGTCATACATGCAACCTCCCTAATTGCCTATAAATAAGATGATCATTAGCCATCATATTCACTCAATTCTCAACCAAGAATTCATCTAGCTAACATTACTTTCTTCCTAGTCTTCTTTGTGAATTATCCAACACATAAAATACCTTCATCTTCTCTTCTTTCTGGGCAACTGTTTTGTGCAAATTCTAAACTTCCAGCCACGAGTGCACGTGTTTG
>NW_017699037.1:0-2548 GCF_001879085.1 Nicotiana attenuata | reverse complement strand
AATTTTAAGTATGAATTAGAAAGGGGGGTAAGTGAAGAGGCTAAATTAAATAGGCCACGTGAGGTATGATTATTTGTTGGCTACAGGTGCAAGGCAGAATTAATGAGGGTCGTGGGCGTGGGGAGTTTTTTTGGGTACGGGTATTAATTGGATTGGGCCGTATCTGGGCTATTAAAATTTAGGGGTCGTGGGCAGTGACAATGTTGACAATATGGTATAATAGAGCTGGGTCAATTAATATTTGGCCACATGTGCAAATTGATAATGGGGACGCTGATGGCTATTGTTGCAAATCGCTGGACATGGGATTGCTGGGCCAAATTGGACGGTATTTTTGGACTGGATCAAGGAATATGTTGTCTCATGGGCTAGTTTATTTTGCACTATTTAGTAGTTGTTATGTGATATCAATTTTGAGTACATTTCTCAATTTTGATAATAGGATTTATGTAGAGTTCAATTTTTATTTTGTACAATTATTAGGACTCCATGACATTTTGTTTTATATAAATAAAAACTAGCCCTAGGCCATGCCTAGTGGATTTTGCTAAAAAAAAAAAAAAAACCCTAAACCCCGCGATTGGCGAAGAATTTTCTCCTCCTTCTCTCTACTTTCTCTCTCTAACTCGTCTTCCTCGCGCCTAGGGCAGCCATGGCTGCTGCGACCTCTCCCCAACCTTTGGTTGTGGGAGAGGTAACACAAACGACTCAACAAACAGTGACAAACAATCACCCAAAGCAAACCTACGCTGCGTTATTGCAACAGAACAAAGTTGCTGCTGCTGCGTCGTCAAAACTGGAATTATATCCAGTGCATATGGTGCATGGTGAACCAACGATACAATTCACTATCGCAGAGGTGAATTCTTTTACTATCGAGGAGGGGCTGCATCAAGCAGTGATTTTAAAATTCTCTTACGGAAAACCAGAAATTCAAGAATTGCGACAGATTCTTCCAAAACAACTCGACGTTAAAGGATATTACAATATCGGACAGCTCGAATATCGACATGTTCTCGTTAGGTTTGATTTATTTGAAGATTATGTTCAAGTTCTTTCACGATCAACAGGTTGTGTAAAATCGAAAGGAGACGACTTCTTTTATAGAACTTTTCCATGGACGATAAGCTTCAATCCTCGCGAAGAAACTACAAAAGCAGTAGTTTGGATTTCCTTGCCAGAATTGCCTGCTAACCTTTTCGCAAAGAGATGTTTGATGTCGATAGCTTCATCGGTAGGTAAACCATTAGCGATCGACAAAGCAACGCAGGAAAGAACACGTCCAAGCACTGCTAGGGTAAAGGTCTTGTTAGATCTTTTGGACAACCATCCTAAAAGAGTTAGGATCCAAATCATGGATAACAATACTGGAAAACTGATCGAGCATTATCAAAAGATTGTATATGACAATCTTCCTAAGTATTGCACATGTTGTAGTCATCAAGGACATGACGAAAAATCATGTCGATGGAAAATCGAGGAAAGCAAGGATGTGGCAGATCATATGAATGAGCATGAAGGGTTACAAAGACTGGACAAATTGAAAGGTGATGCTAGGGACTACTTGAATGCAAAACGACTTGGCCAGTTGGATTTTCAACCAGGAAAAGATACTGTAATCGAGGAACAAGGGACACAATTTGAATTAGGCAATCATGCTGATATTCAGAAGGATGTTGTGGGCAAAACTGTTGCTGAATGTTCACAGGTTCCAGTGATTTCAAAAATTGATAAAGGACCATGTCCACCATCTCGTGATATACCTGCTAAGAGAGCTTTGGCAACTGTCTCTAATGTTGTCAATCCAATAGTTGAAGCTTATGATAAATTGGCTAGTGCTGTCAAGATCATGTCAACTGGTACAAAGATTGATGATCGAGGTGATGTAGTTGAGAAAGGCAATGGTTTAACTCCTTTGTCACCCGGATTTTCAAAGACTGAGCATATTGTGATTTCTTCACAAGCAGTAGATTGTGATGATAATAATGTTCATCTTCATAGTAAAGGAGTTGGTGATCGAGGTGAACTTAATACACAAAAGTGTAATATAGAGGCTGCAGAAGTTGGAAATCAACAGTTGACAACCTCTGATAAACTTGTTGCTGCCCAGATTCTAAGCAATGAAAAGAGTGGTAATAGGAGTGTTTTGCCAGAAAGTAAAAATGGGAACTAATACCTGATGATAAGGGAAGGGATATGATCAATAATGGAGATGGTTTGAACGTGGTAACAGGTAGAAAATTTCCCACAAAGCAAGGGGGTTCGCCAAAAACACAGAACACAGGTGTTCGACGAATTGCCTCTGAAGTTGATGAACAACCAAAAGATGCTGGACAACCTTCTGACAGGGAAGCTGCTGCCCAGTTTTCTCGAATTGAAAAAGAAGGGAGTAAGAGTATATTGGAGGAAAGTACAACTGGGAAATTAAAAATTGATGACAAGGGAGGTGATTTGAATAAAAAGGGAGGTGAATGGAATGTGGTAACACATGGAAAATCCCAAACAAAAAACCAGGTATCACCAAAACGTCAGAACAAAGGTGTTCGAC
>NW_017699036.1:0-2549 GCF_001879085.1 Nicotiana attenuata | reverse complement strand
CTAAAAATCCCGAAATTGGTCCAACCCGACCCCGGGCCCACGTCTCGGAATTCGATAAAATTTACATCAATAGACTCCTTATCTCCCCACGAGTTCATGCATATCAAAAGCACCAAAATCCAACCACAAACGACCCCTCAAATCCCAAATTCTAGGTCTCCAATTACAAGCCCTAGTTCTTCAATATTTAGGCTTAAATTCTACAAATTCCATGATTAATTATGTAGAAATCACATTAGGATTGTGTATTAAGTCCATAAATCTTACCTCCAAGTGTTCCCCCTTGATTCCCTCTTCAATCCCCTTCAAAAAGCTTCAAAATCGCCCAAAAATGGAGGAACTTAGGTTCAAAATCGCGGAAATGGGTCTTTTAAACATTCTGCCCAGCACTTAAAAATCCTTCATCGCGAACGCGATCAACACCTCGCGTTCGCGAAGCACAAATTTGAGTTGACCAATTTTCCTTCTTCGCGAACGCGGCTCTCCTCTCGCGAACGCGAAGGCTCAGCTCCCAGCCCATCGCGAACGCGACTTATCTCTCACGAACTCGTAGCTCAATGACCCAGCCCTTCGCGAACGCGGGACCTCCTTCGCGAACGCGAAGGCCAAACTTCCAACCTCACATCCTAACCCTTCGTGAATGCGAGGGCCCACTCGCGAACGCGAAGGCCAAATGTCTGCAACACTCACAGCAGATTTTTTACAATTTTTCCCAACTTGAAATGATCCGTTTAACCACCCAAAACTCATCCGAGGCCCTCGGGACCTCAACCAAACATGCCAACATATCCCATAACATCATTCAAACTTGTTCCAACCTTCGGAACGTTCAAAACAACATCAAAACACCAAATTTGCATCGGATTCAAGCCTAGGAATTCTAAAAACTTCCAAATTCCGCTTTCGATCAAAAAGTCTACCAAACCACGTCCGAATGACCTGAAATTTTGCACACACATCCCAAATGACACTATGGACCTACTGAAACTACCGGAATCCCTTTCCGACCCCGATATCAAAATCTCACCTATCAACTGGAAAACGCCAAAATTCCAATTTCGCCAATTCATGCCTAAATCTACTTCGGACCTCCAAAACACATTCCGATCACGCTCCTAAGTTCCAAATCACCTCCGGAAGCTATCCAAATCATCGGAATTTACATTTGAGCCCTATTTCACATAAGTCAACATCCGGTTAACTTTTTCAACTTAAGCATTCTTAAAAGAGACTAAGTGTCTCAAACCTTACCAAAACCTCTCCGAACCCGAGCCAACCAACCCGACAATACATAATACAGCTGAACAAGACAATAAGAAGCATAAATGGGGAAAACGGAGCGGTAACTCATGAAACGACCGGCCGGGTCGTTACATCCTCCCCCTCTTAAACAAACGTTCGTCCTCGAACGAGTCAAGAAACATACCTGAAGCCTCGAATAGGTGAGGATATCTGATCCGCATCTCCCGCTCTGTCTCCCAGGTAGCCTTCTCCACGGGCCGACCTCTCCACTGCACTTTCACTGAAGCTATACCCTTTGACCTCAACTTTCAAACCTGCCGCTCCAAAATAGTTACTGGCTCCACATCATAAGTCAAATCATCATCTAACTGAACCGTGCTGAAGTCCAAGACATGAGGCGGATCCCCAATATACTTCCGGAGCATAGAAACATGAAATACCGGATGCACACTCGATAGGGTGGGTGGCAATGCAAGCTCATAAGCCACCTTTTCAATCCTCCGAAGCACCTCAAAAGGCCCAATGAACCGAGGACTCAATTTACCCTTCTTCCCAAACCTCATAACACCCTTCATGGGTGAAACCTTCAACAGAACCTTCTCGCCAACCATGTAGGAAACATCCCGAACCTTCCTGTCAGCATAACTCTTTTGTCTCGACTGCGCTGTACGAAGCCTCTCCTAAATCACCTTCACCTTTTCTAAAGTCCTGCACCAAGTCTGAGCCCAATAGTCTAGCCTCACCCGGCTCAAACCAACCAACTGGAGATCTACACCGCCTCCCATACGAAGCCTCATATGGAGCCATCTAAATACTCGACTGGTAACTGTTGTTATAAGCAAACTCTGCGAGCGGTAGAAATTGATCCCATGACCCTCCAAAATCAATGACACGGACGCGTAACATGACCTCCAATATATGAATAGTGCGCTCGGACTGCCCGTCCGTCTGAGGGTGAAAAGCTGTGCTCAGCTCAACCTGAGTACCCAACTCTCGCTGTACAGACCCCCAAAACTATGAAGTAAACTGAGTGTCCCTATCTGAAATGATGGAAACCGGGACACCATGCAAACGAACAATCTCCCGGATATAGATCTCTGCCAACCGCTCTGAAGAATAAGTAGTACACACAGGAATGAAGTGCGCAGACTTGGTCATCCGATCCACAATCACCCAAATAGCATCGAACTTCTTCAAAGTCCGTGGGAGCCCAACTACAAAGTCCATGGTGATCCGCTCCCACTTCCACTCTGGAATAACCATCCGTTGAAGCAAGCCACCCAGTCTCTGATGCTCATATTTCACCT
>NW_017699035.1:0-2549 GCF_001879085.1 Nicotiana attenuata | reverse complement strand
ATAATGACGCTTGCTACGACAGAACCGAACCGTTTTACGGTTGGTCGTGCAGTTAATGATGGCTATTGGGTTTCGCAAAAGCCATTTATGTTGCCTATAAAGGTGGGTTGAGGCATTCATTTCTCATATCTTCATTGTTCATCTGAGAGAGAGATTCTGAGGAACTTTTTCGTTTCGCTAATTCGTCTTCTCTTTTCTTTCCTTTGATTGTGACTACATTTTTCTTCAGTAGATCGACAATGGCAGTCAGTTCTTCCCATGGCGCTCTTCCGGTAGATTTTTCGATAGTTGAAGGGCCATCTCCGGCAATGGGAGGTGCAGAACAGATGGAGTCCGGCGAAATTCCGTCGGTTGATGAGGTGGTTCCTCGGCCCGGAGGTCTGGCGATTGATTTCACCGTCGACGGTGGAGAGGAACCGGTGGATGAAGCCCCGTTGATGGGGGAGATCGTGATGGCCCGATTGCGGGAGCAGGGGGTCGTTCCTACCCATGCAGACATCGTTCTCGCTAGAAGCGAGTAGAGGGTCCACACCGACCGCAGGGGATACTGCATTTTTTACGCCTATCCTTTCAGGTTGGGGTTCAAGATCCCGCTCCCAATGCTGGTGGTGGATTTCTGCTGTTATTACGGGGTGTGCTCGGGTCAGCTCACTCCTTCCCTCTACAAATTGTTGGCGATGTTCATCAAGTACGCGGAATTGGCCCGTAGGGAGGTCACGCTGCAGCATGTGCTGAGTCTCTACGCTCCCCAGAGAGTCCGTGGTACCATGATTCAGGCGTGCCCTCGCGGGTCGAAGGGCCTGGTCATGAGATTGGATGACGAGGTCGACCCCCGCCCTTTCGAGCACTTCTTTTATATCAGGACCAAGCACCTGGTGGCGGACGCTACTGGGTTCCCAGAGGCTTGGAACCATGCACGTAAGTTCTTCAGTGGCTGAATTCTCTGTTCTTCCCCTCTTTATGATTTGTGCTTATGAGCGTTAACTCGTGTCTTTTTTGTAGCCGACAGATCGCCGCCGCCCCCATTGTCTTGGATACGTGAATGGGTCGAGGCCGTACTCCCCCATACGAGGGGGATACGTACGTGGGCGTCTTTCTGGGAGAAGCATGGCCGTAGGCCCGTGGCAGGTAAAAAATTGATCTTTTCTTCTGTTCCGCTTTGTTTTAGCTCTATTCACTAACCTTGTTTTCTTGTGATTAGGGAGGGCACGCCGCGTCAGGGCTCCTCAGTTGGCCTTCCGTCGGCCTGGTGCAGTTGCTCGGCTTACTGCAGCGCCGGTGTCGCGCTCAATACCGAGGGCGGCCTCAGTTGAGTCTTCAGCGGTTTCTTCTCCCTCACGGACCCGACTTCGGGACGAGGGGCCATCGGGGGTTGTGCGCCCTAGAGCGGAATCGTCATCAGAGGGGGAGGAGGAGAGGCCGTTGATAAGGCGTAGGGTCGCGTTCGCGCCGGCTCCTCCTGTGGTAATTAATTTGGACTCCCCGTCGGCGGACGCGGAGAGGAGTGCTGCTGCGGCGCCTGCCCCTGAGGGCGGACAAACAATGGGGGTTGCCCCGGTTGGCTTAGGCCGTGATGATACCGTCGCTTCGGCGGCTCAATTGGTTGTTCCAGTCGCTGAGACGGGAGGTAGTTCCTCAGCGGCTGCTAATGTGGGTGAGGATGAGTCTGAGTCCGACTTGGATCCCGACGACGTTCGTATGTTCCAGGAAGGCTCCACCAACTCAGCGGTGCGCGCAGAGGGGCAATCTCGCTTTATCGAGGTTCCCACGGAATTGAACTTATTGCTCCAAGGGGAAAACTTGGTGCCGCGGTTCGAGCCGCTATGCTCGGAGGCAGAGAATGCGTCACTGAGGGGCGTTATGGATGTCGGGCTGATGAATGAAGTAGCCGTGATGGGCTTGAGGGTATGTACTGTTACGTCGGTTCGCTTCTTCTTTGCCTTAGGTTTATTCTTTTATTCTGATCGTTGTCTTTGCTTTGCAGTCTTATCTGTTGGAGGTGGAGAGCATCCGTCGAGCTCAGGTCCGATCGGGGATATTTTTGCGAGCGCTGGAGAAGTATCGCCGCTACCGAGATCAGTGCTGAGAGTTGCGGGAGCGCTTGAGGAATGATCCTCGTAGCCGGGCCTTGGTCGAAGAGCTGGCGAGACGGGAGGTTCAGATGCAGCAAGCACTTGACAGGATGAGTGCTCTCGAGGAGCAGCTCCGCCGAAAGGATGAGGAGCTCGAGGCGGTAAAGAGGGCTGCAGCTGAGTGCGAGCTCCGGGGCTAGGCGAAGGCGGCAGAGGTCACTGCGGCATGGAGCGGGAAAGTGACCGCGTTGGAGGATGAAGTCGCGGCATTGAAGCTTCAAGTGAGGGATGCCTCGTCGAGGGCCGGGGCGTTGAAGGAAGCTATCCGCGTGCATGAATCCCAACGGACGTTGGAAAGGGATGCTGCGGCCTTTAGAGAAGCAAGTCTCGAGGAGCGGATTGGTGTCTTTGAGCAGGACGCCCAGGTCATGGCGGACCGAATCACAGCCTTGGAAGAAGAGAATCAGCGGCTACGGG
>NW_017699034.1:0-2549 GCF_001879085.1 Nicotiana attenuata | reverse complement strand
ATTTATTAGATTAGCCTTTGTTGATACACTCAAGTAATTTGTGACTAGATTCGAGTGGTTTGGTGGTGAATTCGAAGGGTAAAGCGATACTAGAGGCTTGAGTTGAGTTTGGAGCATTTGAGGTAAGTGTTTGATCTAACTTTGGCTTGAAGGAATATGATTAGAGTGTTATTATTTGCTAATTGCTAAATGATCGAGTATGGTGTATAGGCATGGTGACGAGTATCTATACACCGGCGTCTAGCATGACCGTGGGTCCTTGTTTGTACTTATTCTGATGTTGTTATGACTTTTCCATGTTAATTGATGAATTTTATGCAATGTGAAGAGTATGAGGATTAATTATGAATTGTAAATTCTTTGGAGTGTTGGCTCGAACGACAAAAAGACTATTGAGTAAGAAATGAAAGGAATAGAAAGAGATATGATTAATCCCTTGCCGGGATGGTTTGAGTATATGGATTATCTCCCTTGCCAAAATAGAAAGTATTGTTGTTGCTCCCTTGCCGGGATTTAGCTGTTAATTGTGTAATTCCCTTGCCGGGATATTTCTTATTATTTGTTTATCCCCTCGCCCCGTTTGGTTGTGATTACTGGTTGGGTGAGGAAGAGTGATAATGCACGAAGGGTCATTCCGTGCCATGTTTTGATTATATTTGCACGAAGGGTCATTCCGTGCCATGTTTTGATTATATTTGCACGAAGGGTCATTCCGTGCCATGTTTTGATTATATTTGCACGAAGGGTCATTCCGTGCCATGTTTTGATTATATTTGCACGAAGGGTCATTCCGTGTCATGTTTTGATTATATCTGCACGAAGGGTCATTCCGTGCCATGTTTTGATTATTTAAGCACGAAGGAACATTCCGTGCCTTGATTTGATTACAATTGCACGAAGGATTATTCCGTGCCATGCTATGAGAGTTATGTGAGGAAAAGCACGAAGGTTGATGCCGTGCACTTTATTTGATTGCTTTTGGTGAGAATGAGAGTAAAAGCACGAAGGTTGATGCCGTGCAACTGTTAATTTTCCTGGTCTCATTAATTATTATTGTTGCACGGTTTCTTGCTTAAATTGCTGACTTTATATCCGGACTGTACTTCCCCCATAGTATGCTCCCCTCCCTCCTAACTGTTTAATTTCTGCATTCTTTCCTTTTATTGCATATATATGTATTGAACTGCACAGGTTGGTTTAGTAGTCCTGTCTAGCCTCGTCACTACTTCGCCGGGGTTAGGCTAGGCACTTTCCAGCACATGGGGTCGGTTGTGCTGATGCTACACTTCTGTGCTCTTTTGCACAGATCACGGTACCGGAGTAGCTTTTGGACCACAGCAGTATTTGACTGGGAGTTGACTTCAGTCCAGGGACATTCGAGGTAGCCTTGCTGGCGTCCGCAGGCCGGAGTCCCTTCCTATTTTATTTAGTTTGTTATCACTTGTACCGAAGCAAACAGTATTGTACCTTGTTCAGAGTTTGTATGTAGTATTCTATAGACGTTCGTGAGTTAGTGACTCCAGTCTTGGGTAGAGGTTGAAATTGAATTTCCGCATTTGTTTTTAGTTTATTTATACTTAAGACTTCATAACTTAAGTGACTCGTTTTATTTATATTGTTGAGATGTTATCGGACAATGTTTTAATACTTGGCTTGCCTAGCTCCGATTAGTAGGCGCCATCACGACTCCCGAGGGTGGGAAATCCGGGTCGTGACAAGTTGGTATCAGAGCACTAGGTTACATAGGTCTCACAACTCACGGACAAACTTGGTAGAGTCTGAGGGATCGGTACGGAGACGTCTGTATTTATCCCCCAGAGGCTACAGAGTTAGGAAACACTTCACATTCGTTCTTTCTTGTCGTGCGGTTCTGTTTCTCAAACACCGGTTGAATTTCTACTCTGTTCTTTCGCAGATGGCGAGAACACGCGCTTCTTCATCTACCGCTCAGCAATTCGAGCCCCGAGCAGCAGCCCCAGAGGCGGAGCCTCAGGTTGATTTTGAGGAGGAGGTTCCCGTCCCAGCAGTTCCGGTGGGCCCAGCTCAGGTCCCAGAAGGGTTCATTGCCACCCCAGTTCTTCAGGACGTTCTAGTCCGATTGGTAGGCCTCATAGAGGGTGTCATTCGAGCGGGTTTGCTTCCAGTGGTTCCGCCAGCGGTGGCAGGTCAGCCTGGTATAGTGGCTCAGGCTGGGAGTGAGATCATTTTTCAGGAGGCGGCCGATGTGGGCCGTAGAGTTGAGAGGGTTTTGCCACAGGGAGGTGGTCATGGGTCGGATAAGAGGCCACGTCATGCAGGCAGATTCAGTAGTACCTCGTCTGGAGGTAGAGGTTCTTATGGTAGAAGGCCATCCTCCTAGGCCCTTTCAGTCAGCTCCCCAGGTCGCTCATGGTACTTCAGGTGGTCATTCAGGTCGACAGGGTCAGCCTCAGTTTCCTCAGCTGCAGCGTTCGTGTAGATGTTATGAGTGTGGTGAGTATGGTCACAACAGGAGGGTTTGCCCGAGGTTGAGGGGTGCTCAGCCGCAGCAGACGAGGTCTTGCCATGCT
>NW_017699033.1:0-2550 GCF_001879085.1 Nicotiana attenuata | reverse complement strand
ATTGGATATGTAACCAATAGCAAGGCATATCGTTTTCTGGTTCATAAGTCAGAAAATCCGGAGATTCACGTTAATACGATAATAGAATCAGATAATGCTGAATTTTTTGAAACTATTTATCCGTATAAAAAGGAAAGTGAAGTGACATACCAAAAGTCAAAACGACCTCGGGAGGAAATAACAGATGGTATGCCTAATGAGGAAAATCCGAGAAGAAGTAAACGTCAACGGACATCTACTTCATTCGGTCAAGATTTTCTGACTTTTCTGTTAGAAAATGAACCTCGTACCTTCAAGGAAGCAATGTCTTCCTCAGAGGCACAATATTGGAAAGAAGCTGTCAATAGTGAAATAGAATCCATATTGAGCAACCATACTTGGGAATTGGTTGATCTTCCTCCAGGTAACAAAACGTTGGGTTCTAAATGGATTTTCAAGAAGAAAATGAAAGACGATGGTACTATTGACAAATACAAGGTAAGACTTGTTGTCAAAAGATTTAGACAGCGAGAAGGTCTTGACTATTTTGACACATACTCGCCGGTAACAAGAATTACATCCATTCGGATGCTAATAGCGTTAGCCGCCTTGTATGATCTTCAAATCCATCAAATGGATGTAAAAACAGCCTTCTTAAATGGTGATTTAGAGGAAGAAATCTACATGGACCAACCTGAAGGGTTTGTAGTTCCGGGAAAAGAAAAGAAGGTGTGTCGACTTGTTAAGTCTCTTTATGGATTAAAACAAGCACCCAAGCAATGGCATGCGAAATTTGACCAAACAATGTTGTCAAATGACTTTAAGATTAATGAATGTGATAAATGTGTTTACATTAAGAACGTTCCAAATCATGTAGTCATTGTTTGCTTATATGTTGATGATATGCTAATAATGAGCAAAGACATTGCCGACATTCAAGCTACTAAGCGCATGCTTGCTAGTAAGTTTGATATGAAAGACTTAGGAGTTGCCGATGTAATTCTAGGAATTAAAATCCAGAGGACTCCTCAAGGTCTAGCTTTGTCTCAATCACATTACGTGAAAATGGTACTTGAAAAATTCAAACACTTGGAATTTAGAAGTGCAAGAACTCCAATTGACTTAAATCATCATCTCATAAAGAATAAAGGTGAAAGTACGTCTCAATTGGAGTATGCTCGTGTGTTGGGAAGCTTAATGTACATCATGAACTGTACACGACCTGATATAGCTTGTGCGATAAGTAAACTTAGTCGATTCACAAGTAATCCGAACAAACATCACTGGGTAGCAATGAAACGAGTTCTGGGATATTTGGAATATACCCAAGACTACGCTTTGCACTACAATAAATATCCTGCGGTTATCGAAGGATATAGTGATGCAAATTGGATAACCGGATCAACAGAAACAAAGTCCACAAGTGGATATGTTTTTACTGTTGGTAGAGGAGCAGTATCTTGGAAGTCTTCCAAACAAACGTGTATCGCTCGCTCTACAATGGAATCAGAGTTTATAGCTTTGGATAAAGCCGGTGAAGAAGCTGAATGGCTTCGGAATTTTTTAGAAGACATTCCGTTCTGGCCAAAACCTTTGGCTCCTATTTGCATACATTGCGATAGTGAGGCTGCAATAGGACGGGCAGGGAGCATTATGTATAACGAAAAGTCTCGTCATATACGACGAAGACATAACACCGTTAGACAACTACTTTCTAGTGGAATTATCACTATTGATTATGTAAGATCAAAGGATAATGTGGCGGATCCGCTTACAAAAGGCTTAACTAGAGAGGGAGTTGAGAAATCATCTAAGGGAATGGGACTATGGCCGAGGACAAGTCAACATGGCGGTAACTCTACCTAGAATTTTGGATGTTCCGAGATCTAGGTTCAAGGAGCTCAAACAAAGTTGTGATTGACCGGTTCAACATTGTCAAAATAAAATCTTTGGTCCATTCTCGTGATGAAGACAATGTTCAGTAATAAGGATAGAACTTTACACGTTCTTTAATGATTACCTAAATTTGATGAGGTATTTATCAAATAGTGTCAATCTAAAGGATTACACGTTTAGGAATCACCTATGTAAGTGTGAAGTGGAAGCCGCTTCAATGAGAATTTTGTAAGGCCAATTCTCTACGCACTTATGAAACCAGGCAGTGTTCATGGCTAAAACGAACACAACAATGAGAACCAAAAGACGGTTAAGGGTTGGTTGTGTGACATATGGTTGTCTAGGTATACACTAAAGTTCGACGGTTCAAAGATATCAAATCTACCGATTGACCTAGTATATCTGACATATGTTCACTACGGAAAGTTCAAAGGGAAACCTACTTATCCAGATGCAATTAATCCTTACTTGCAAAATCACATAGCTTTCATCTATGATCTTTCTTGATACAGCCATCCCCATTCATGTGGGGGATTGTTGGACTTTAAGACATTGGGCTTTAAAGTAGAAGAAGTGTGAATTGAAAATGGAGGGAAATTGAAAATTTGAAGAAGTGAACTTTTGTCTTGCACTTTTTCCCTCATTGGTGAGGGACAACCACATTTGTGTGCTTAT
>NW_017699032.1:0-2550 GCF_001879085.1 Nicotiana attenuata | reverse complement strand
GTTTGCCAATGGAAAAGAAAAACCAAAAAGAGTTTTATTTTCAAATTAGTTTGTTTATTTGCCACTGAAAAAAGAAAATATAAAAAATACATAAAAAAAAGAGTCTTGTTGTCAAAAATAGATAGGTTTATTTGCCCGAACTATGCAGGTTTGATTCTCACCGGATGTGAGATACGTAGGCAACCCTCATCGGGTCCAACCTCCCTTTTTTCAAAAATAGCCAAAAATGCCTAAAAAATTTAATTTCGTCATGAATAAGTCGGGTGCCGCCATTCTTGTTTAAAATAAGCCGAATGTCCCCAAAAAGGGCGCCGGAAGGCTGGTTTTGCAAGAACAGCCACCCTGAGTCAATTTCAACGGTTAGCAGGCACAGCCTTAAAATCTCCCTCCCGAAAGTGCTGAAAGGCCGTAACTGCAAAACCGGCCGTTTGTTTTAAAATTGGAAATTTGAACAAAAATAGTGTCAGTTTTTTTTTTCTTTAAGGTCAAAATAAGTGATTAAATCACCTTAATAAATGTGCAGGATGAGCACGACTCAAAATGAACCTTTTGCAATCATGCATAAAATCCATTTGGAGTTGCGTCTGTGGTGGAACGACTTAGGAGGAGAAGGGCAAGATGAGGTCAAAAAATATTTGAAAGGGCTTACCGGTTTGTTAGAGATTGTGCCTCGGGGAGACATCATCAGAGCGTTGGTCACCTGTTGGGACCCGGCACATAACGTCTTCCATTTCTCGGACTTTGAGTTGACCCCGACACTAGAGGAAATAGTCGGCTACATCGGAAAAGATGAGGTTCCTTTAAGGCATAAGTACTTGGCAGCCCCGAGACCTGTGGCTGTGCATAGATTTTTAGACTCGCTGAAAATAAGCAGGACGGTCTACAATGCAGATTTGGCAAATGGCTTTTGTACGCCACAATTCATATATCACAGATATGGCCATATAGGAGGTTTCAACAACCCGAAAAACAAGATATGTAGCAAAGGGAACCGCCAAAAATGGGAGGAGCATAGACGTTTCGCTTCTATGGTGGTCTTTTTGGGGCTTGTGGTATTTCCAAGGAAGGACGGAAACATTGACATAAAAATAGCCGGGGTCGTCAGCACTCTACTCACTCAAGCCAAAAGCACTCTTGCGCCCATGATATTAGCCGAAATCTTCCGCGCTCATACAGCTTGCAAAGCCGGGGGAAACTTCTTCGAGGGGTGCAATTTATTATTGCAAATGTGGATGAACGAACACTTGTGCCATCGTCCTCAGTTCCTGAGTTATGGGTCTACATAGAAGACATGTATAGAGGAGTTTTACACAAGGACTAAGGGGATCAGCTTGCCCGAGGGATTCACGGGCTGGACTTTATACTTTCGGTCCCTCACTGCTAGTCAAATAGAGTGGACATTTGGGTGGTTGCCTGTCAATGAAATCATATATATGCCAGCAACGGGGCCGCACTTCCTTTTGATGGGTCTTAAGAGCATCCAGCCCTATGCGCCGTATCGGGTTTTAAGGCAACTCGGGAGGTGCCAAATAGTGCCAAAAGATGGCGATCTTAGTGCTCAGGTGGTTGAAATTAGCCCTGACGGACAGTTCCCAAAAGCAAGAGTCCGCCAGATCTGGAATGAATGCCAATACTTAAAAGAGGATACTTGCGTACAGGATCGGGCCAAAGGGGAAGTGTCGCCATGATACCTTGCTTGCTATAGGAGAGAATATGAGCATGAAAGGCCATCTAAAAGACCGCACATCCGGGAGTTTGCCGAATCATCGCAAGAACAGTGGGCTTGGTTAGCTAAAGAAAATGAATATAGGGCCCGCATAGGGGCATTGGAAAAACAGGTCCAAGACCTCTAGTTTGAAAACAGCGTGCAAGCCGCGGCTGACGACGGTGAGAGAAAGAAATTGGACAAAGAGAATGAAGCTTTACGAGTCCAAATCCAAAAGATGAAGTTAGCGGCCGAAAATCCCGTCAGGAGTGCCAAAGATACAAAGCTTATAGAAAATCTAAGGCAAAAAGTGAATGACTACAGTTTTGACCTCAACAAGATAGAAAGGGAATTAGCTGGGGTTTGGAATCAATTGGCTAAAAACGCAGAAGAACGGGTTCGCATGGTTTAGCAGTTGAAAGACGAATACGATAATGAGGTCACAGGATTAAAGAAAAAGGTCATTGCCACAGAGAACAGAATGATCAAACAGGCAAAAGAATTCAAAGTTGAAAGAGAGCATTGTTACATGGCATTAGCACAATTAGAAATGGACTTGCAACAACTCCGGGAACAAAACCAGGCAGTTGAGCAAACTTTGGAGGCTAGGACCCAACAGATAGGGCGGTTGCTTCAAGAAAAAGGCAGAATCACAGAGAGAATCTTAATCGTTGCTCATTCTATTACTAGGAAATGCCAAATGTGCGAGAACATGACCCGTGCCACTTTTTTTGCATCAGTGATGATATTTGTGATGCAGATAATGAGTGACCTGGACAAACTTCAAGGGGAACTTGCATATAGGCCCGCAGCGAGACCGAACGATGTCCCGCGGGCACCAGGAG
>NW_017699031.1:0-2550 GCF_001879085.1 Nicotiana attenuata | reverse complement strand
CCCCCTCAAACCCGGCAAAATCAGCCGAGAACAGCTCCGTTTTAAACCCGCAACATCAATTACAAAAATCGTAGTTGTCGTCACTCTTTAACCCCAAAACAGTAGCTCAGATTGTTGCTAATTCCACCGCGAAACAGAACCAAAACTTCAGTCGGGTTTGAGGTCGCTGACGAGATTCCGAGCTCCGGTCGTTGGTCAGACTCTTACGCTTCGTTCACCTTGAGAGTGCAACTGTAATATTCAAGGCAAATTTGTCAATATAAATGTCGATCTTCCCATTCCATTCCGGTTTATATGGTGTTCGCTCAAGTTTCCGTGAGTTTGTTTGATATTTTTGTTATTCTTCATTTGTCTTTACTTTAATTGCTTTCTTCTACTTAAGAGTCTTGATCTGCTTCTCTGCCCAGTCTCCCATAAATGCCTTAGATATTTTGTTTATTTGGTTTAATTGTAATTAGTTTTACTAAATAATTTAATGTGTTATTTTTGTATTGTGAAGTGATTAGTTAGACTAATAGAGTGGATTAACAAATAAAGAAGAAACAGCAGGGGTTTCAAAATTTAAGTTAGCTTTCATTTGTACCGTCAGGTTGGCTTAAGCAATTATTGCAGAAATAGAGATTTTGAAGACTAGTATCCAGTTTTGGAATTTGCTTATGTTTACTTATTTTAGGATATTTTAATCCTATGAACATCCAACTTTGCTGCTTCAAGTCGGAGTAGTGATGTTAAAATCGAGAATTGATGGATTCGAGACCGAATTTTGATTTAGATTAAGCATGAACCCCGTAGTTCGCTTTAGTTGAATATAATTCCTTTATTTTAATAATTTGATGTGTGCCATTTTCATTAAATAATCCATGGCCCTCGCGTAATTAATTAGCCCTTTAGAAATCGAGGCGTGCCATTTAGCGAAATTTCATGGCCCTCGCAAAGTGCAAACGAGTAGTTGCTTTAGGCGCGTGCTTAATAATATTACCTTCCTAAAGTCGGGTGCACATTTATGTGACCCAAATCCAAATCCCAAAACGTTGAATAAAATAGGTTTAGGATTGCGAGTGCATTTCATGTGACGCGGTCCAAAGACATATTTTAAACGACGTTCAACTTTCTTAAAAAATTTAATTAAAAGCGGTTAAACAAATTTATAAAATTGCACTATAGGTTTGAACATGTATAAAAATCAGATTTTTTAGCCATTTATAATAATTTAAGCGACCGTGCTAGAACCCCGGGATTCGAGGGTGCCTAACACCTTCCCTCGGGTCAACAGAATTCCTTATTCAGAATTTCTGGTTCGCAGACTCCAATTGGGAAGTCGAATTTTTCCTCGATTTGGGATTTAAATTAAATCGGTGACTTGGGACACCAAAAGCCAATCCTTTCCCAAGTGGCGACTCTAAAATCAAACAAATGATCCCATTTCGAATAATGTCACTTTAAATGGAAAAACTCCCTTATACATTTATCCTTCGGGGTAGGTGTATAAAAAAGGAGGTGTGACAGCTCTGGCGACTCTGCTGGGGACACGAGCCCAGAATTTCGATTCAGGGTTCGAGAATTCGAGCTTAGTATAATTGTTATATTTGGCTTTATCTGATTTTTCTACATGTTCCATGCTATATGTGCTAAATGCTTTACCGCTTTGATATTATCTGAACTGTATATATAAATTGTGCCGAAACCCTTCTCTTCTCACCTCCGGGGATGTGCTTACTGGTTGAGACCCCCTATTCAGTTAGTATCATACTTTGAAATAAGAAAGAGGCCGGACAAGTTACTAAGCCGGACGATCCTGCGGGTTCCCGGTACGTAGCCCCCTCCTCGACTCGAGTTGTCCGTTCGGGTACACAGTCTAGAACCTATACCCAGGTTTTGAACTTAGAATAACTCGACTCCATGCCGGATCCCTAGTAGGAACGTTTATGCGCATCATGTGCATTTGACTTAGGGGACTCAACACAGGGGTTGGGTCCGTTTAGGACAGGTGACCTAAAATGAATTGACCATCCTGATGCATCCTACGTGCTACTTGCGCATTTATTTGCTCGGCTTTGCATGTTGATCGGCTTGACTAAATGAGTGAAAATTGAGAAAAATAAGCAGTGTTAGGACTAAGTGAGGATGACCATTTGAGAAAAACCAATGCCTAAATAGTACCGAAATGCTGCCGGATTTTTGAAAAATGAAAAATGGAAAAGAGAAAAATTTTTGCAAGAAAAAACAAGAAAAACATAGAAAGAAAATTGTTGTTCAAAATAGTTTTGATTTTGGCAAATCTGACCGAACTACGCGGGTCTGATTCTCACCGGATGTGAGATACGTAGGCAAACCTCATCGGTTCCGGCCCCACTTTTCAAAAAAAAAATCCAAAAAAAAAATATTTTCTTTTAGTTCCTTCATTAAAAATCTTTCTTTAGAAAATTCAAAAAAAAAAAGAGAAAATAGTTTTTTAAACTCAAAAAAAATGGTTTCCTTCTTTCTAATGTTTTTCATGAAATAACATGCCCACATGGCTCCTATAAATGCATTAGTCGTTTGATAATTCAT
>NW_017699030.1:0-2550 GCF_001879085.1 Nicotiana attenuata | reverse complement strand
ATCTTCTGGTACACCAGATTCAGGGTGAATGGGAGACACGAGATTTGAAGCTTATACCGTACCGGCAGTGTTTGCATGAACTTTGTCAACGGTTTCAATCAATAGATTTCAGGCATATTCCAAGGATCCACAATGAGGTTGCCGGCGCTTTGGCCACTTTGGCGTCAATGTTGCATCATCCAGACAAGGCTTATGTGGACCCGTTACAAATTCAGGTCCGAGATCAGCATGCCTATTGTAATATGGTGGAAGAAGAGCTTGATGGTGAGCCGTGGTTCCATGATATCAAAGAATACCTCCAGATAGGAGTGTACCCAGCACAAGCTGCAGGGGATCAAAATAGAGCAATTCGACGCTTGGCAAGCGGATTTTTCTTCAGTGGAGGAATGTTGTACAAGAGAACTCCAGATCTTGGATTGTTGAGATGCATGGATGCTAAACAAGCTACAGTTATCATGGCTGAGGTACATGCGGGAGTTTGCGAACCTCATATGAGTGGATATGTATTGGCAAAGAAGATTCTCCGAGCGGTTTACTATTGGCTTACTATGGAACGGGATTGCATCAGCTTCGTGCGCAAGTGTCATCAATGTCAGGTACATGGAGATTTGATTCATTCTCCACCATCTGAATTGCATACAATGTCGGCACCATGGCCGTTCGTTGCTTAGGGAATGGATGTCATTGGGCCGATCGAGCCAGCGGCGTCAAATGGGCACAGGTTCATTCTGGTAGCTATTGATTATTTCACTAAGTGGTGGAAGCAAAAACCTTCAAATCTGTGACCAAGAAGGCAGTGGTCGATTTTGTGCATTCGAATATCATCTGTCGGTTTGGGATCCCGAAGGTGATCATCACAGACAATGGTGCCAATCTCAACAGTCATTTGATGGCAGAGACATGTCAACAGTTTAAGATCACGCATCGCAGTTCCACCACATATCGTCCTAAGGCAAATGGAGCAGTCGAAGCAGCTAACAAGAACATCAAGAAAATACTTCGGAAAATGGTAGAGGGGTCCAGGCAATGGCATGAGAAGTTACCTTTTGCCCTTTTAGGCTATCGCACTACTGTCCGCACTTCAGTAGGGGCAACTCCTTATTCACTGGTGTATGGCACTGAAGCAGTAATACCCGCAGAAGTTAAAATCCCGTCCCTTTCGGATTATCGCCGAGGCGAAAATTGATGATGTTTGAATGGGTTAAAGCCCGCTTGGAACAACTAAGTTTGATTGATGAGAAGAGATTGGCAGCAGTATGTCACGGTCAGTTGTACCAACAGAGAATGGCGAGAGCATATAACAAGAAAGTGCGTCCACGGAGATTCGAAGTAGGGCAATTGGTGTTGAGGCGTATCTTACCTCATTGGGCTGAGGCAGAAGGAAAGTTCGCCCCGAACTGGCAGGGGCCATTTGTTGTAACCAGAGTGTTGTCCAATGGCGCATTATATTTGACAGATGTGGAAGGAAAATGTGTAGAAATGGCTATCAACTCTGATGCAGTCAAGCGATACTATGTATGATTTCTTGGTTTAATTGTACTTTATTGTATTTGGCAGATTTTTGAGATTGAAATGATGAAGGCATTTTGTTCTGCTATCCAAACACTTTATCCTTTGTTATCCCCTTTGAGCCTCATTCATTTTCTTTCATACCCCTCTTTCGGAATCAGTAGCAAAGATCAGAAACACAAGCGTGAAAGATAAGTCACGGAAAAAGATAAAAGAGAAAGAATGAAAAGAGAGAGAAGAAAAAGAAGAAAGAAAGGAAAAGAATAAAAAAAAACAAAAAAAAACAACAAAAAAGAGAAAAGGAAGAAAGAAAAAGAAAAGAAGAGGAAGAGGAAGAAAAAGAAATGAAAATCACAACAAAGTAATTTTTATGACCTGAACTACGTTCGACTTGATCCCGAAAGGGTACGTAGGCAGCCTCTCCCTGAGGTTCAGTCACACCAAAACAAAATCCCAAAAGTTCCCAAGAAAGAAACTAGGGCAGAAGTTGTGGTCGCTGTGAGAGATTTGATTCCGAAAGTTGAAACTGTGAACCCATGTTAAGTTGTTTTGAGCCTTTGATACCCTTCTTTCTAACCTCATCCAAAAGCCTGCATTACGGTCCAAAGAAAGACCTTCTGATCAATCTTTAGGAAGTGCCAATACGAGCAAGTAAAAGTGATTCACGTCAGGGGCAACACTCCGGTGCAAGAAAAATGATAAAATGAGAGAATCTTATTGGTGAAAACCCTCACGGGCACCGTAAGGCGAAACGAGTTGAGAGAAATCAAAAATGAGAGAGTCTTATTGGTGAAAACCCTCACGGGCACCGTAAGGCGAAGTGAGTTGAGAGAAATCGAAATGAGAGAGTCTTATTGGTGAAAACCCTCACGGGCACCATAAAGCGAAAGGTGAGTTTTTAGACAGGCAAATGAGACAAGTCTGTAGTCAAAAAGCTGACTCAAGACATTGCAAAGACGAGCAAAGTTTGGGTTTGGGTGAAGATCAGGTTGTGAAAATCCGGAATAACAAAATGTAGGCAATCGAAAGTTGATTGGTTAG
>NW_017699029.1:0-2550 GCF_001879085.1 Nicotiana attenuata | reverse complement strand
TATGGTAAAAATGTAATTCATTTGACTCTCGAAATTCGAATACTGTCCCATAAATTAGGACAAAGGGAGTATAACAATAAACCTACAAATATTTTGTGTCACATTAAAGTCATTAAACTTAATTCGTTATAACAGTAAAGTTGCGAAATAATCTTTTACTCATTAAAATAACCGAACTTCCCCACAATAATAGTAACGTCGTTAAACTTTATTCAATATAATGATAAATTTACTTATCAAGGTAACTTACTATTATAGCGGATAAAATTTACTGTTAGATATCGTTTGGTACGCGGACTAAATTACACCAGAATATAGTCCCAGGATTATAATCCCTAGGCTAATTTATCCCAATGAAGTGTGGGATAAAATAATACCAAAATTTGATGAAATAAGGTGGTGCAAAATGGGATATCCAAGATTAAATTTAGGATTATATTTATATTATGTTTGGTTGACGTAATGTCTACTAAACATAGTATAAACTTAGTATTACACTTTATTCCACCTTATTCCGAGTACCAAACGACCCCTTATAGTATATAAAACACTGATACTTTAATATGACAAAAATAATTTTATGTTAAAGTTAGTATCTCCATTTGTGAACACCAAGGGACAATCATCCCTTTTCCATTCAAGCCATAATTTTCATTCTTGATCTTGTCATCTTCATTGCTTGATCTAATTACCCATAAAAATGGCCTTTCACTTTCCAATAACACAGCTAAACCCCCAAATGATATATAAACAACTGAACCCTCAGCTTTTGAATCCAACCACTGCGAATAATTTTCAGTTTTATCAAACAGTTCGCACCCGAAAGACTTGTCGTTTACATCATTTCCATAACAAAAAGCTGAAGGAATCAAAGGACCAATTGAACTTACCCAATTTTCTACAATATCTTCAGTAATTTCTCTTCTAACTCGCCGAACGCGTTGATTAAAACACGAGGATTTGGATTATTTTCGAGAATTTTTATGTGTTCTCTCATTACAGGGATCATAAAAGAAGGGGCTGAATCACCCTGTAACAGGAACGTAGGAATATCATCACGAGAAAATAGTGGCAATTCCTGTAATTCTATTGGAAATGAGGCCTCAATTTCAGTTATAGAGCTGTAAATTCCGTTATTGGTGGTGAACAAATTTTAAATTCCAGTTTATAGAATTGTTCATTTTGCGGAAGCGTGGACGGTTTGACGAAGGTGCAACGAGCACCGGCGCGTGCGAGGTTTTTGGCGAGCTGGAGAGTGGGATTTATGTGGCCTTGTGCTGGTAAAGAGATGATAAGGAAATGGTGTTTCTTCATTATTTTGACTAATGTTGGAGAAAACAATCATGGGCACTTGACATGTAATCGGTACCGTTTGATCATAAAATAGCTATATAGTGCAGTTGAGGTTCAACATTTAATAGTGCCTATTTAGGGTTTCTACTTTAGTGTTTATATGTCATGTTGGACTTAGTGTTAATAAATTTCATTGTGTTTAGGATTAAAGACTCACACTACAATATTTTAGCCCTTTGACTATCCCAAAAAAGTGTGGTCTAAACTAGCAAAAGGTGTGGCCTTTGGTCAAAGGCCACACTTTTCGACTTTAGGCAACACTTTTCTGGGGGTGGCCAAAAGAAGCGTAACCTTTGACCTAAGGGCACGCTTTTTAAATGTTGCCTTACCAGCCACGCTTAAAAGCGTGGCCTATTAGTTAACAAAGACAACGCTTGTTACACCCCATGTGGCAACGCTTTTATACCCTACAACTACACACAAAAGGTGTGGCCTTTGTTACCTTTTAGGCCACACTTGTTAACCGTGGCTTCTAAAGAAACCCCTAGAAAACGTGGTCTTTGCTTATATACATGGTAGACGTACAGATATATAGCCACACATTTAGAGCGTGACAATTTTGGCTAGGCTATACAATTTATTTTTATTTTTTTTAAAAATTTACATTTTACATATAGCATGTAATTACAATTATTTCAAGCATATGCATTATTATCATATATTTTGATGATATAAAGAACTAAATTAGCTAATAAATACCAAAAATAATAATTCAAATGAGTATACATACTAATAAAATAGTGTGTCAAAATGCCTATTAACAATAAACTTTTCAAAAGTCAGTGTATTCATATAGTATCATGAATATTAGACATCTTAATATCCCAAAAATTATTTGCATTCACACTAAAGATCAAATTGACTTTCTGATACCATTTCAATTGCATCACCCGCTTTCTCCTACACATATAAAAAAATTAATAATTAGAGAGAAACTAAACTGTAATCGTTCGTCTAGAAGAACAAAGGCTATGATAGCATATAGTAGCACCATGTTTTGCATATTTTCAGTCATATATAAATAAAAATTAACTAATGAGTACAATAAACAAAATATAGTAGTCCCATTTCACTCTCCTAAACAAAATATAGTAGTCCCTTAAAAGAGGGTTAACAATGAAATCATTAGTTGTGAAGCTAAAGATCTACCTGTATAATGGTGGACATATTGCACCCAAGCTTTGTGACTGTGAAGGA
>NW_017699028.1:0-2550 GCF_001879085.1 Nicotiana attenuata | reverse complement strand
ATTCTCCTGGGCCAATTGCTTTTTATCACCTTCGTCAGCTG
The DNA here is from genome assembly GCF_001879085.1 of Nicotiana attenuata. Lineage (NCBI taxonomy): Eukaryota > Viridiplantae > Streptophyta > Magnoliopsida > Solanales > Solanaceae > Nicotiana > Nicotiana attenuata. The sequence continues at coordinate 2,509 of NW_017699028.1, read as the reverse complement.
CGGCTTGCAAGCTGTTTTCGAACCGAAGCTCCTGAACCTGTTTTTCCAATGCTCCAATTCGAGCTCTGTACTCCTTTTCTTTAGCCAACCAATCCCACTGCACCTGAGCTTCGCTTGTTAATTGTTGCACATGTGGCCTTTTGGTGGGTCTCTCGGGGATTTGAAACCTTTTACTGAACCAAACCAAATATTTGGGATCTACCTCACCTCTGGCCCGGTCTTGTACCATTGTTTTGGGCTCGAGGTACCTGCACTCATTCCATATCTTTCGGATTTGGCCTTCAGGGATACAGCCTTGGGCCCAACTCAATGACTTGCTCACTCAGGTCTTCATCACCATGCACCGTCTGGAATCTTCCAAATTGTCGCAAAACTCGGTAAGGAGCATAAGGCTGAATGGTTCGAATACCCATCAAAAGAATATAAGGGACCTCTGCCGATGTGTACACAGCTTCAGTAGGAGGAAGCCATCCATAAGCCCATTCTACTTTATCTGCAGTGAGGGATCTTAAACATGACGACCAGGCCTCAGTACCCTCCGGGAACTCAATACCTGTAACTCGGGTCTCGAACTCTGCAATACAACTCAACCCGGTTAAGCCGTAGTTCATATATCCTGTGCGGTGACAAAGATGTTCCTGTATCCACAACTGCAAGAGCAAATTGCAACCTTGAAAGAATTTCTCCCCTTCTCGACATTTGGTCAGAGCTCGGTATATTTCTGCTACAATCAGAGGAGCCACTGTGCTAGCAGGATTCTTCATGGCAACATCTAGCATTCCTACTAAGCCAAGGTCTATGTGACCATCTTTTCTAGGACAAACTACCACTCCCATAAAGGCCACCATGAAGGCTAATCCCCGTCGGGCTTCCCATTTGTCCTTATTTCCAGCATGTGCTAGTCCTGTATTGGGTTCCTCAAAACCTTTGGGGTTACCATACCGGTGATATAGGAAATGTAGTGTACAACATCCTTCTGCCAGATGAGGGTCCTGAATATCCCGACTGATGTTCAACAAGTCCAAAAACCTATGAAGAGTTATCGGTCGTGGGGCCAAAGGGTATCTACCGCGGAAGTTCCCGTTGAGACCGGCCTATCCCGCAATTTCTTCCAATGTGGGTTTGAGTTCAAAATCTGAAAACCGGAATACATTACGGGTCGGGTCCCAAAATGGTATCAGTGCCTCAATGACATCCTTCCTTGGTCTGATTTTCAATAAATCTACAAGACCGCCCAGGCTTTTAACCACAGTAACCCTGCTTCCTTTTCCCAAGTCATGCCACCACATATGGAGTTTTAAAGGGATCTCGCTCAGGACTGAGAAGGTTTCGATGTCACTTGAATTCATCCTGCACATTATTTAGGGGAACTCAATGATTTATTTTGAAAAATGGCTATTTGTGCAAAAATTCTTTATTCAGAAAATAAGGACTTGGATTTGCAAATACGGCCTTTCAGCACTTCTGGGAGGAAGATTTTAAGGCTGTGCCCGCAAACCATTTAGAAATGACTCAAGGTGGCTATTCTTGCAAAACGGCCTTCCAGCGTCCTTTTGGGGACATTCGGCTTATTTAAAGCAAGAATGGCACCGCCTGACTTATTTGTGACTAAAATTAAAATTTTGACATTTTTTTTTTGGCTATTTTTTGCAAAAAGGGAGGTTGGACCCGATGAGGGTTGCCTACGTATCTCACATCCGGTGAGAATCAAACCAGCGTAGTTCGGGCAGATTTGCCAAAATCAAAACTATTTTGAACAACAATTTTCTTTCTGTGTTTCAAATATTTTTTCTTTTCTTGTTTTTTTTTCATTTTTCAAAAATCCGGCAGCATTTCGGTACTATTTGGGCATTGAGTTTTTTCAAAATAAATGGTCACCCTCACGTAGTCCTAACACTGCTTATTTTCTCAATTTTCACTTATTTAGACAAGCCGGTCAACATGCAAAGCCGAGCAAATAAATGCGCAAATAGCACGTAAGATGCATCAGGATGGTCAGTTTATTTCAGGTCACTTGTCCTAGACGGACCCAACCCCTGTGTTGAGTCCCCTAAGCCAAATGAACATGATGCAAACAAACGTCCTACTAGGGATCCGGCATGAGTTTTTGTTCTTCTAGGTTTAACCCTAGGTTTATTGGTCTAGACCTGGCTTACCCGAGCGGACAACCTTACTGGGCACCGCCGTGGTGTGCTCATACTACACTTCTGTACATTTTTGACTAACTTACAGATCCAGGTATTCATCGATAGTAGCTGTGCGGGTCATCGCAGTGGAGACTCACGGTAACCTGGTGCTGCGTTCGCAGGTCTCGGAGTCACCTTCATTTGTAACTATTTTCATTTGCTCTTTCGTTTCGGGGCAGAGATGTATTATTTTGTGTAATTATTCTTAGATGGGCTTGTGACTTGTACTACCGGTTTTTGGGAAATTTTGAGTTATCCTAGGAGTTGGTAAATTAAAAGTTAGAAAGCATCAATGTTATTTCAGTTTATGTTAGGCTTACCGT
>NW_017699027.1:0-2551 GCF_001879085.1 Nicotiana attenuata | reverse complement strand
TTCTGGAAATCCTAGCTATTCTTAGCATGATATTGGGAAATCTCATTGCTATTACTCAAACAAGCATGAAACGTATGCTTGCATATTCGTCCATAGGCCAAATCGGATATGTAATTATTGGAATAATTGTTGGAGACTCAAATGATGGATATGCAAGCATGATAACTTATATGCTGTTCTATATCTCCATGAATCTAGGAACTTTTGCTTGGAGCACTGTGCATTATCTTTTACTTTTTTGCTAGTTGATTTCCCTTCAGCATTATCTTTAAAATTTTGAAAAGAGCTCCGGTGTTCAAAACGATTTTGGAATTTATCAAAGTATTTCAGTTTCTTATAAGTCTCGCTCTTATTATTTTTCTCTATCATTTATTTTATTTTACACAGCATTACTATTATTTATCTTGATGAACCGACGAGTGTGACATGCGACAAGGTAACGCAACAAACGGATATAGACTCAGAAGAGGATGAGATACCAGAAGAGATCGTTCAAGAGGTCGAGGACTTTGAGAATAGACCTAAGTCTAACCTGGTCGTCAACCTGGGGAATACAGAGAATGTCAAGGAAACGCGCATCAGTGTTCACTTGTCACCATCAGAAAAGGAAGAGTACACGGAGTTCTTAAAAGAATATGAGGACATATTTGCCTGGTCGTATGATGATATGACCGGTCTCAGTACATCTATTGTAGCTCACAAACTGCCATCAGATCCAACATGTCCGCCGGTAAAGCAGAAACTCAGAAAGTTCAAGCCAGATATGAGTTTGAAAATCAAGGAAGAAGTTACCAAGCAAGTCAAAGCCAAGGTCCTCAGGGTAGTGGAGTACCCAACATGGTTAGCCAACAATGTTCCAGTGCCAAAGAACCACGGGAAGGTCAAAGCCTGTGTCGACTACCGGGACCTCAACCGGGCCAGTCCGAAAGACGACTTCCCCTTACCGAACATACACATCGTGATCGACAACTGTGCCAAGCACGAGCTGCAGTCATTCGTTGATTGTTTTGCCGGATATCATCAGATATGGATGGACGAAGAAGACGCGGAGAAAACGGCTTTCATCACGCCGTGGGGAATGTATTGTTACAAGATGATGCCGTTTGGATTGAAGAATGCTAGGGCCACCTACATGAGGGCCATGACTACTATTTTCTATGACATGATACATAAAGAGATCGAGGTGTATGTAGACGACGTCATCATCAAATCCAAGAGAGCCACTAATCACATGGAAGATCTGAGGAAGTTCTTCAACAGACCGAGAAGGTACAACTTGAAACTGAATCCCGCCAAATGTGCATTTGGGGTTCCCGCCAGAAAACTGCTTGGGTTCATCGTAAGTCGCCGAGGAATAGAACTGGATCCGTCAAAGGTTAAAGCCATTCAGGAATTGCAGCCGCCAAAGAACTAGAAAGAGGTTATGAGTTTCTTGGGGAGACTCAACTACATCAGCCGGTTCATAGCCCAGTCCACTGTCATTTGTGAACCAATCTTTAAGATGTTGAAAAAGGACGCCGCCGCTAAATAGACTAATGATTGTCAAAAGGCCTTCGACAGAATCAAGGAATACCTGTCAACGCCGCCAGTCCTGGTTCCGCCCGAACCGGATAGACCGCTATTGCTCTACCTTGCAGTACTGGATGGGGCATTCGGTTGTGTTTTGGGACAACATGATGAAATAGGGAGAAAGGAGTAAGCCATCTACTATCTCAGCAAGAAGTTCACCTCGTATGAGGCCCGGTATTCCCTGCTAGAGCGCATGTGTTGTGCTCTGACTTGGGTAGCTAAGAAGTTGAGGCATTATTTTTGTGCCTATACCAATTATCTCATATCAAGGATGGATCTGCTAAAGTACATCTTTCAGAAGCCCATGCCCATGGGCAAGCTAGCCAAATGGCAAATCCTGCTGAGTGAATTTGATATTGTCTATGTGACCCAGAAAGCAATCAAAGGACAGGCACTGGCAGATCATCTTGCCGAAAATCCCGTGGATGGAGAATACGAGCCTCTGAAGACGTATTTTCCTGGCGAAGAGATCTCTTTCATAGGAGAAGACATTGCAGAATCCTATGATGGCTGGAGAATGTTCTTCGACGGAGCAACAAACTTTAAAGGTGTTGGCATAGGAGCAGTTCTAGTATCAAAAACAGGTCAGCATTATCCGGTGTCCGCCAAACTCAGGTTCCCGTGCACCAACAACATGGCCGAGTACGAAGCCTGCATCTTGGGGCTCAAGCTGGCCATTGACATGAACGTTTAGGAGTTACTAGTGATCGGGGATTCCGACTTGCTCATACGTCAGGATCGAGAAGAGTGGGCAACCAAGAACTCCAAGATACTCCCATACTTGCATCACATACAGGAGTTGAGGAAGAGGTTTACAAAGACAGAATTCCGGCATATCCCCAGAGTCCAGAATGAGTTCGCCGATGCATTGGCCACTCTATCATCCATGATTCAGCATCCAAATAAGAACTTCATTGATCCTATCCCGGTAAAAATCCAGGATCAACTCGCTTACTGTGCTCATGTCGAGGAAGAAGCAGAT
>NW_017699026.1:0-2551 GCF_001879085.1 Nicotiana attenuata | reverse complement strand
GAGGAATTCTTCCTTGAAAAAAGGTTGTGCCAATTGGTGATTGATTCAAAATTCCTTTTAATAAGGTTCGATCGATTGTTACTGATTTTCTTTAATTAAACCTTTTTTCACCTTTTCTGGTTGGATTCATTCATACCAAAACTCAATTTCTGATTTTTACTCAATTTCTGATTTCCTTTCCTTATTTGCACAAACCGTGTTGCTATCAAACTCTTTCCTTAAATAGTTTTTTGTGTATTTTCCCTTCTTGTACTACTTTGGAAAAGATTTTAATCAAATTCTTTCCTTATTTATTCTGCCCGTTTGAAATCAGAATCCCTTAATTAAAGGGAGACCTTACGTAATTGATTTCAAAACTATTTTCTTACCTTTTTCTTACTTGCTCTCTGCACTATAAAGGGCACGACCTTTCAGCACTTTAAGACACCTTGAGTTCAATACTCTAACAGACATTACTTACTTTCAATTTCAATACTCTTACGCTTCACCCAACACTCTACTCTTTTCTGAGATATTCTGACTATTTGCTTGCAATTTGGCTTTACAAGACTATTGCTTTTACTTTCTTGTTTCCCTGAAACTGGTATGTTCTAATTTAAGTTTCAGCCTCTCCCAATGTGTTTATTTCACAGCTTCTATCATCCTGTCTACTTTGCTGTCTATGCTTAGTGTCAAATATGTATGTTGTCCTCTTTGCATCCATTTTCTGCTGTGAATCCCCATAACTCTATTCCCCTCTATGTGTTTGAATCCCTGTCTTGACTTTCCCCTAAACCCCTTTCTGCACTTACACTTACTCTTAGTTTCTAAGTTCTGCCCCCCCTTCTATGAGCCTTACTTTAGGGACCTTGAGTTCCCTCTGAACTTGGACATTTGAGGGCTGGCCCTTCCACACTGCACTATAATTCAATTCTGTAATGAATTTGGGTGTGAGAACTGCCCGGAGTTCATGAGGCTCTTGGGAACTCTGACACACCCAGAAAATGAGAAAGGCTTTGGAAATTGGATCTTTGGAGTTGGTTTATTTCATATTTCAGGCCTGGAGTCTGAATCAGGCTCTCCTTGGTTGTACCCTAATTTCTGATGTAATTTTACTCTTCTTGATTCGTTCTGGTTTGTAATAATTTTGTAATAACTTATGGGGGTTTTAGTGAAAAGGGAAGGGTCACTCATGTATGCATAACGGTAGATATCATGCTCTTAGGTATTTACTTCTGCAATCGTATCCTGCTTTTGTTTCTGCATTCTCGAAATCCTGGCCTATAGGTTTTCTGCACTTTTGCATTTTAGAAATCATGTCTATAAGTTCTGTCTTTCGTATATAGATATCATATCAATAGTTCCTGCATATCTGCATCTCATATAGAGAACATGTCAATAGTTCCTGCATTTCTGCATCTCATATGGAGAACATGTCAATAGGATTCTGCATTTTTGCATCTCATATAGAGAACATGTCTATAGGATTCTGCATTTCTGTATCTCATATAGAGAACATGTCTATAGGATCTCTTAAATTCTGCATAAAAATCTATCACTAGGCAAACAGTTTATAGGTTTAAATAACAAATTGCCTTCTAGATACCATGCCTATAGGACTCCTGCATTTCTATAAATGCTTTTTTTCAAACCAACCACGCTTAGAAAGCATGCCTATCGGAGTAACCAGCTGAATCTGAATCGTCTACAAGTCTAAAATCAGTGGTAACGATACCCAATAGTCGCAGAACTTATGTTTTTCTATAATCAGCAAGCCTTTTTTAAAATCAGTGTACTCCTGCATTATTAGATATCATGCCTATATGTTTCACCTAGGCAAGCCATTAAGTAATTAATCAACTGCACCAATCTTTGATAATTACAACCAGCAGGCAGGCCTAATTCGGACTTCTTATATAAAAATATGTGATAAATCACCCTGCCTTAACGTTTGTAGTCAATTCAGACCATAACAAGTACGTGCAAGACATGCTAAACAATCTGTCTTTAAGTGAGGAGGCCTGTCTGAGCCTTTTTAACTGTTATGTGTTTCCCATATCTGCTTTATGTGTTTTTGTTTGTCACCTTAGAATTTTATCCTTTTAAACTCTGAAAAGCCCCAAATCTCCCTCCCCCTTTAGGACTAGTAGTCCCAAATGCCTCCGGACTGATAGGATTGGGACGGGTAATAGCATGCAATAAGTAACGAGACTATTATGTGCTTTAATACCTTAACAGGGTGGGAAAGGGTAGATATGGATATGATGACCATGCGATAACACCACGTGTATAAACGGTTACCGGGTATTGTGTGGGGTGATCCATATTATTTATAAACCTAGGACCCCCCTTCCCTTTACTTGTTTAATCTTTCAGAATTTCTTTTTTTTTAAAAAAAGAAACAGCTCAATTTTCAGTTTCTTTAACTTTTCTTTTACTTCAATTACTTGCATCAATTACGTAAAAACCTTCCTTTTACTTGTTTATTTTCAGAACTTTAAAATTGCTTTCTTCCCAACTTTCAACTTCTTTAACTTCTTTTGCTTCAGTTGCTTGCAACCGTTATGTGAAA
>NW_017699025.1:0-2551 GCF_001879085.1 Nicotiana attenuata | reverse complement strand
ACTTCTTTGGAATGGGCTTTGGGGCCGCTTCCTGCGGGAACGACTTTTGTACAAACTTCTTCGAATCTACACACTTCAAGATCGGGGGTGCCCCCGGAATTTGATCAACCCTAGAGTTGTAGGTCTCCACCTTTTTGTCGTTGGCTTCTATCTTCTTCTCGCCTGACTCGATCCACTTTGTGAGGTCCTCAAGCATTTTTATGATGGCGGGGCTGGTTGCCGACCCGTTGTTGCTTGATCTTTCCAGTACCTGCTCGGCTTGGGGAGCCGTTTCCGATGCTACCGTGCTGGGAGTTTTCTAGTGGCATTGCAGCTGGGCAATAGCCAGCTGTTGTGCTTGTAACATCTCGAAGATGACGTGAAGGCTAACCCCTTGTTCTTCCTGAGCCGGGGTATTTTGAGCTTCCTATTGATCTCATTGGTGTATGCTCCAGTTGGTGTGGGAGCTTATTTGGACGTGTTGAGCGTCGCGCGAGACCGCATCCACCGGAATTGGTTCTTGCGCGTCCCTAGGGTTTCGTGGTGGTACACCAACACCCGGAGCAGCTACACCATTTTCTCCATGGTCCTCATGATTGTTGTTTTCACGTGCGTTTACTCAGTTAGACATTTTGACATGAAATCAAAGATCTTGGACAAGAAAAAGTGTGAAAGATAACTTGCGTTATGTAGTAAATGAGCAAGAAAACAATCACTATTATTTTTAGCCCCACGGTGGGCGCCAAATTGTTTACCTTGAAAACGATAATAACAATTAGATTTGATTTTGAGCTTCTAAAATATGTGATCTATTTTTATGCTAGTTGTTAGGTAATGGATGCTAAGCGAAGGATTGGGAACTAATATGATAGCTTGTAGATGGCTTAATAAACAGACCAAAATGGCTAAGAATCGAGGCCTCGAGGTTGCGTATACGGGGCCTCGAGGTCGAGTCCTATACCCGGTCAAGGGTAGTCGATGAAGGACTAACAGTTGTGAGAGCTGCGACGGCAGCTCTCTATGATCAATAGTGAGCAATAAATGATGAACAATTAATTGAACACAATGAATATAAGCAATAAATGTAAATAACGAAATCAAGAGAATATGTTCAAGCTAGATAGCAGAGAATGTTCTTGTATTGAATGTAGTGTGTTCTATCTCGTGTATCAGATCATTTTACAAAATGACAAGGATCCCCTTTATATAAGGAGGGAAATCCTATCATAGTACATGAGTAAATATTACAAAGAAAAATAGCTGGAACAGCTAATTACTAGTCTAGTACAAATTAGTGTTTCCCTTGCAGGCTTTGTCAGTTTTGATCATATGCCTTGGGAACTTCCCGCTGGTGCGTCGCAGCCGTTGGTTTGCACTACCTCGAGGTCGTCATCACGAACCCTCGGGGGAGAATTCCAAGCTAGACTTCGAGCCTCTCGGGGGTGGCCTTTTTTGAGGTGCCCTAGTGATCACAAAATCGAGCCCTCCGATTTTTACTGTATACAGTAATAGTTCATAAATTTAAATTCCTATCTCGCTTGTTTAAGAAGCATTCTCTAGGAAACCCTTGTAAACCTTAAACATGTGTGTTTAAGTCTTGGCTATAGTTAGTCAAGTTGAAAAGTCTTTGTAATAGAGTTATTGCAAAGTAGCTTGTAATAGAGTATTACAAGTTAGTGAGGGAATAAGAGATTAATTCCTAGGTTGCATAGGTTGTGATCTAAAAGTTGCTCAGTAGTGAAGTTGAAATCCAACAAGGGTAGGTCGTGGTTTTTAATCCCGTTGAACAAGGTTCTCTTGTCATTTATTTATTATCGTGTATGTGTGTGTGCTATTGAATCTGATAGAGAACCTTGTTCTCTATAGAGTTTGGTGGACCCTTATATTCTATTAGATCCAAACCAAATTGCAACAAACATATCCCACTGATAGCAAGAAACTCTCCACACGACAATCATAAGGGTCAATCATAACCTTTCATTGTAAGCACTAGGAAGGGTGGTAATTAAAAGGGATTACGAGAAGCTAAATTTTTGAAAGAAGATCTCTGTATGCAGTCACGTGATGTATAGCTCCAGAATTCAAAAATCCAATTATGTTTAGCAACTCTACTTCATAATGAAGCACTACAACACACTTCTACACAACCAGTTATTACAAGCCGCATTGGGAAATGCCATAAGACTTAACCGAGAGAAAGGCTTTGACATATGAATGTGTTACTAGGTGTATTTCTCCTTGGTCAACCCAAAACCAGAAGGCGAGAGTTAGACTGATAAGCAGATCATCGGACTAGCACATGTGTAGATAATCCATTATCGAAAGGATATCATTCAATCTCAGCAATTTCGGCATGCTATCAACCCTTGATGAACTTGAAGTGGGGTGGGAACCAATGAGATAGTATAAAATAATCGTGGAATGTTTGCAGATTTTCATAATGAGTTCTCCATGGATTTTGACTTGTGAAATACCAGATGCTAATGAAAGACAGAAAATAGGAGAAATAGGCGTTGTGCTACGATAACCTCCGAAGGTGCGCTTGGTATTGACGGAGAGCCTAGTAAGGGTC
>NW_017699024.1:0-2551 GCF_001879085.1 Nicotiana attenuata | reverse complement strand
TTTTATTAGGTTTTCTAGTAGTTACCTTAGCCTCCAAGTTAGGGTTGCCTTGGCAGCCACACTACCTAGTTTTTAGGAGTTTTTTTCTCCTATAAATAGGAGTTCTTTTCATTCATTGTGGCACTTCATTATTGATTAATAATATTGTACTTTGAGAGTTGTTTTGAACCTTTGTTACTTATGCTTTGAGATTTATCTTTCAACCTTTACTAGTTCATAGTTCAAGGTAGTAAGATAACTTCTTTATTATGATATCATTGATTCCTTTGTGGTATTCTTAGAAGGCGATTAATACTAGTTATTAATTGTTGTCTCAAGTTACTCGTAAAGCGGTCAAGATCCGAATCAATTGTTTTTGATTTGTTCTTAAGTAAAGGCGTTTGATTTCTTCAATAAATCAAAACGTTGTTGCTTGGATCTTGTCAAGGCTTTAGAACTTGCGTTCTTGGAAGTTCTTGGAATTCTTTCCATGAATTTTCCCATATCCTTTATTTTCTGCACTTTAATTCTTGTTGTTCAATTCCTTATTGTTATTGCTTCCGCATTTACTTCTCAATTCCTTACTCTAGTTTGGATTCCCGACCTTGTTGTTATCAAGTGGTATCAGAGCGGTTCTATCAAGATTTCGTTCTTGATAATTCTTGGGATTTCTTGAATACTAAGAGCAATAAAAAAAACGTTACTGTAGCATCGTGAATAGTAACTTGAAAAAAAAATTAAAAGAAAAAAGCAAAAAAAAAATCAGTTTAAAAAAAAGAAAATAATTGCTTGCTCTCCAAGAAATTTCTTTTGTATTTAATTTGTTTCCAGAAATTAACAAAGGATACAAGAAGAGGGGATCCTAGATTTCAAAGATAAGAAAAAAAATTCAATTTTTCTTACTCTTTCTGATCTAAATATATAAACATTTCTTTTTTGTTCGTGTCTTGTTTCAACCGAGCCTACTATTTCTAGGATTTGGTTCTTCTTTGATTCGTTCCCCAAAAATCTATATTTTACTAGTAAGAGCTTCATACGAGATGGGTTTAACTATAAATCTACAAAGTATTTTGTTCGAAGGTTATTTCGAGAGGAAAAAGGCAAGTGTGTGTGAGAACAATTGAGGGAAAAGCCAATTTATAGGATACAATCTAATTATTTTTTTTAAGATGTCGCGTATAGGTAGTGATGAAGAACAAAGGTTCTCCAAGAAGCCGAAATCAAAGCAAGAAATGATTTTACCTTGCAAGCTATGCATCAACAATTCGAAAGGTGGAATTTGCAATTCCAAGAAATGAGGGACACCATTGCTGAGCAAAATGATACAATAGCTGAACTTAGGAGGGGAAATAATGTTAGGCCCCAAGCTTGGAGAAATGTACCCCTTACTCCTATTGTAAATCAAGAAAACCCTATAGATGACTTTAATGATATTGATTTTGATAGGGTGGGAAGAGATAGGAGGGGACAAAGAGGTAGAGTAGAAGATGACAATATAAGTAGTATAAAGATGAAGATGCCATCTTTCAAGGGAACAAGGGATCCAGACTTGTATCTTGATTGTTAGAGAAAGGTTGAAGCCATCTGACTGTCACAACTACTCTGAAGGTAAGAAGGTTAAACTTGTTGTTGTTGAGTTTTCTGACTATGCTGCTATTTGGTGGAAAAAGCTTACTAGGGATAGATTGCAAGAAGGACAAGCACCAATTGCTACTTGGGCTGAGATGAAGAGGGTGATGAGGAAGAGATTTGTGCCATCACACTTTCAAAGAGAGCTACAACAACGTCTTCAAACATTGAAGCAAGGGCCCATGTCTGTGGATGAATACATTAAGGCTATGGATATGGCTATGATCCAAGCTAATTGTGTGGAGAAAGAAGAGGCTACAATAGCTAGATTTTTAAATGGTTTAAATAAGGAAATAGCTAATGTAGTAGAATTACAACAATATGTAACAATAGATGAGTTAGTTGATTTGTCTGTAAAGGTAGAAAAGCAAAATAAAAAAAAGCAAACTAGCTCGTGGAAAGGTCGGTCAAACACCATCTCCAAGAAGCCATGGCCGAATCAAGAGAAGCAGAGTTCTTCTAGACCTCAAGAAGACAAGGGTAAAGGAAAATTTGAGAACAAAGAGGGAGGTAAAACCTTTAATCCTAAACCTTATACACCTTCTATTTCTATTCAAGGTAATAAATGTAAAGGAAGGGGACATATGATGCATGAATGTCCAAGTAGAAGAAACATCATTCTTAGAGAAAGATGGGGGATATGAGAATGAAAAAAGCAAGGGAGAAGAAGAAAAGGGAGATGTGAGTGATGGAGACGATGTAAAACTTCCTTATACTGGTATGATTGGGGTGGCTAGGAAGATTATGAGTGGAGAATACGAGAGTAATAAATTTGAGGAAGAGGAGAGAGGTGTGAGTAAAGATGAAGATGAAGTAGAACTACCTTTTAACGATGGCATGATTGGGGTAGTTAGGAGGATTATGACTATCAATTTGGGAAGCATTAGTGAAGAACAAAGGGAGAATATATTTCATACTAGGTGTGGGATAAAGGGGAAAACGT
>NW_017699023.1:0-2551 GCF_001879085.1 Nicotiana attenuata | reverse complement strand
AATCGTGATGGCGCCTACTAGTGAAAGCTAGGCAAGCCAACCAACTGAACTATTTACCTTGTTTCCATTTTTAATCCGATAACAGTTAAGAGCCAAGAATTAGATAACAACAGAATTGAATAAGCGGAAGGCTGCACTGTAAAGTTTTAAATAATACTGCTAATACCAATCCATAACAAAATCCACCCAAGACTGGTGTCACAACTTCACAGACTGTCTAAGAGTACTACAAATAAAGGTCTGAAAGAAATAAATACAGCACTATCTCTGGAAATACATGAAGGAAACAGGAATAGTAGATAGAAGGAGACCCCAAGGCCTGCAGACGCCTGCAGGACTACCTCGGGTCTCCTGATGAACAAGAAACAGCAAATCTCACTGCGGTCCGAAGTCTACAACACTGGGATCTGTACAAAAGAGTACAGGGTGTAGTATCAGCACAACCGACCCCATGTGCTGGTAAGTGCCTAGCCTAACCTCGGCGAAGTAGTGACGAGGCTAGGACCAGACTACCAAATAAACCTGTGCAATATAGCGTACAAGAATAATAGGAAGCAGATAACAATGATGACAATAATGATCATCTAGTGATATAAATAGCAGGCAACAAAAACACCATAAATATTGCTCAACGAATAATGTACAAGTGCAATCAATTAATCAAGTCCTTCAACTATAAATATCTTTCAAATATATTTCCTTCAAACAAACATCTTTCGAATAAAACTCTTTCGAGTAAAGGTCACATTTTGATGCCTCATTTCATAATCATAAATAATATATATTTCCCCCGGCACCTTGTACCCACAGATTTCTGTTTCACATTGCGCAACAACGTTCTCAGGTTACTCAGTTCATAGGGTCCATAACCCAATACAATTTAAGAATGTTCACGGAGCCTCATTTACTTAACAAGAAGTGGAGTACAACTTCTAAATCCATTTGAAACTCATCACGAAAAGATGAAGTTATTTTTAGAAATCATTTGAATAAATAAAGTACCATGTTTCAATTAGAATACAACATCGAATGGATTATTACTTTTACCTAGGGATTTGATAAATTAACTTAGTAGAAATTCCTTCTTAAGTAAAGTACAACCGCAAACGGTTTAAGAAAAATTTAGTTGAGAAATAAATTGAGTTAAAAATGTAACAGTTGTTGAAATTTGAAGTATTGAATACATATGAAACAAATAGGGCGAGGTATTGTCAACACTATGAATTCCCACACAAAGGATCACAGCCGTAAAGGAATCTAAACCATTAAAACACTTGAATTGATAACAACAATTACAACGGAGACAAAATAATCACGGAAGGAGTACAACTCAACACAGAGATAACAACCGGGGATCTCCTAGGATACCGTCCTGTAGTCCCCAAATATAAATATCCAGTGGATCTCCCGGGTGCAGTCCCGTAGTCCAACTCATAATGCGCGGGGATCTACCGGAATCTCGATCCGTAGTCCCAAATGTAAATACCCAGTACTGGGGGAATCTATCGGGTGCATTCCCGTAGTTCCATATAACTGTGCAGGGGGATCTCCCGGGAATCTAACCCGTAGTCCCAAAGTAAACAAACAAGGGGGAGCTACCGAAATCCCACATCCTTAGTCCCAAAATAAATACACAACGCAACCAACAGAATCAACAGTTACATCACAACAGAAGGACTGAACATCACCGCAATACATATAACAACAATAAATGACAATAATACAAGGTAAGACAAGTAAATCAACTCATGGGTTGTAAATCACGAGAAAATGGTAGAACCAGCTCAAAGGAATAAGCACAAAAAAGAATACTGGCATAAAGGGAACAGTTCAATAGCGGGAAAACTAACATGTAGCAACGATCCCACAATATACAAGTCAATAATAAGGAAATCAACACGAGTCAAGTAGTTATGAAAATATAATGTGACAATAGGAGAGGAAAAACTCTTTAGTTAAGTCGAATAGGAGTCACACTAATCAAAGTATAAGACTCACGGGCATGCTTGACAGCAACGTATAGATACTCGTTACCATGCATGTACGTCGTACTCAACAAATAACACATAACAATTATGACACAACTCCTAATCCCTAAAGCTAAGGTTTGACCAAACACTTACCTCGCTTTGCAACCAATTCAAAATTCCAACAAGCCTTTGCCTCGCGAATTCGTCCGAAGCTTCAAATCTAGTCATAATAATTCAATATACTCAATATAAATCGTACGAATTAATTCCATATGAAAATACTAATTTTCCAACAAAAATCCGAAATTTAACTCAAAATCGCCCGTGGGGCCCACGTCTCAAAATCCGACAAAACTCACAAAATCCGATAACTCATTCAACCACGAGTCTAACCATACCAATTTTACCAAAATCCGACATCAACTCGACCCTCAAATCTTCAAATTAAACCAAGAGGGTTTTCAAGATTTTACCAACTAAAACCACCAATTAAATGTTAAAAACAACGATGGCTTCGAGTAATCTAACCAAAATTGAGATAAGAACACTTACCCCGATGTTTTCCTTGAAAATCTCTCAAA
>NW_017699022.1:0-2551 GCF_001879085.1 Nicotiana attenuata | reverse complement strand
CTCTGTCAGGCCTGTTTCCAACATACGAACACCGTATCAATCACCACACGCTGTACCCAACCATGACTGCATAACTTTGCTGAATTCACACCTTGCATCACTTTACTCGCCGGACCACAATAACATTTTCTGATCAACTTAGTCGAAATTCCACGAATCTGATGCTCCCATTGCACCCCATAACATACACAGGTCTTACTCTAACTCTTACAATACCGCCACAACGGAAGAGATGTGCAGATATTCATAATCAACTGCCAAGTCAACCATCAATGAGTCTATACTTCTGACAAGAAACATTACCACATTCTGAACCAGATCATGATCTTTGCTCCTTAATATATTCCATATAGTCAGATTGCACTGATCCTGAATCCAATAATCCCATCTTACCCGGTACGAACCGCTCAGGCAATAAGCCACCCCGGACATAATCAAAAGTCTCATATGATGCCACAATGTGCCAATAGGCCATCAATTCGAACGCGATACCAAAGGAAAACGAACTCTGGAAGGAATTACCTAACCCCCGCACTAATACGGACTTTCCTTAGAAAATAGGAAGCGAGACACACGAAAATAGCATATAGAAAACTATACTCAACATCACACTGTTGCGGCGCGCAACCCGATCCAAACGTAGATCTCACATAAGGAGATTGCACATCGAGCTAAATTTTCCCATTACAATAAAATATCAAATTTTGGTCACAAGCACGCTAAGTGCATAATAACATCCCTGAGGGAACATGTAGCGCTATAAGCTACGAAACCCAAGCACAACTGAGGTGCGATATACAATCTGAATCTCAAGAGCCCTTTGGCTCATATAACATCATTTCTGCGCGGATCCTCAGCACATAAGCAATTTCTCAAGCCGTCTCACAACCCACACGGCGCAACGTATCACTACAAGAAATATCCGACGGCGAAATAACACCCTGACTACTCCTCCACAAGGAGCGCATTACTGAAATGAACACAACTGACCTGACATAGAGCCCATATTCACATTTAAATTCATCCACCGACCTCAAGTCGATCCCGATCATATCAACTAAACCAATAACCTTTCAAAGGTCCATACTAATCTCCCTCTTCTCATAACACACAAGAACAACCATCATAGCCGGAGTACTCATCCACAGTCCACAACTCAGTAACTGAGTGCCCTCCAGGCACATATTCTCAACTTATCGATATCATTACAAATCTTCATACTCGGTTTAAGTTCTTCAATTAATCAAGTGACCACCTGCCACACTTATACAATCCTCATGGGGGACACACTCCCTCAACCTACCATAACAAATAGTTGGGCCGTACCTCCAAACCACCGACCGCACTAACGCTAAAAAGCGATCAAGAATCATTAACCAAGACGCAAAGACCCTTTCCACGAACACCGATCTCAGGTGACGCTGAAGACAATACCAACTTACCTTAAACATCGAAACTCCTTTCCTGCTCATCTGAGCTCGTGACATCCTTGTCCACGCCGAGCTGCTACCTTGATCTTCACTGCAAATTCCATACCATTCACTGCACTTAACATGCCAGCATACGATAGAACTCGTTCTTTCATCATAGCTTCGGAACCACTAATAGGTTAGCACTTCATCATATAAAAACTTTTCACTTAACTCACTTCAGGAGAGCCATAATGTCACACAGGTGAATTCTCATAACCGTAGAATATGCAAATCTCTAAGTAGTGGTCTAAGCCACCATAGCCCTTCCAGAATCTGCTTTCGCATAACAAGCCATAACAATAGAATGCTCCTGAATGACATCAATTACGGCGGCTGACAAGCCTGATACGTACCGTCCTAAATCACTTGCATAACTCGATCCCGCTGAAGGAACTGATCACTAACACCAATAGGCCAAATTCAACTATGGCTAATCAATCTACCTTCTTCCAATTTATCCTTGATTGCCTTAGAGATAATACTAACTCCACCCAACACATAACATACTCCATCCGCACTCATCCCGAGTGACCCTGAATCACGAGACCTTGCACGCATATTCGCCCCCTCAACTGACATGACCATTCTGCTAATCCTATTACGAATCCGAAATCTCTATTCATTTTCCTCTCAAGTTCTACACTGCAAGTCAAAACATCATAGAACACTCTGTGCCTCCTCTCATAGGCTGCTATCAAGCTCCGTTCTAAACCGTATCTATAGGCTCAAAATCATTAGGCATCACACTTTATCCTTTTTTTTGAACCCATCAGAACCGTTACTGAGAGCCACCCGCTCTGACTTGGTCCCGAATATAATTAATTCCATAAATCTTCTAGGACATGAATACCCCATTGGTGATGCACCTGGCAGAATCCCTTCTCTTGGAACCCGCATCTTTACAAACACAATCTTGAATCCTTCCCCAAGTCTGGACATGGGCCAATAAGGTCAACGATAGCCCACCTTTAATAATTTCCTTTGCTCAAATTACCACTTATGGTCTTTTCTCGTAGCTGAAATAGCCCATCGATATGCTAATAACCAGAAACCTCGCAAGTAGTTAACCATGCAACCCC
>NW_017699021.1:0-2551 GCF_001879085.1 Nicotiana attenuata | reverse complement strand
GGTGTAGGTACTATTATATAGGGGTAGGGATTAGGGTTATATTTTGTGTATTTTGCCAATTAGTCCCTAGGCTTTTTGTGTTAAGTCCTTAGGGTCTTTTTATTTATTTTTTGTCCTAAAGAAGAGTCTAGAAGGGTCCCTAGACTACACAATACCTTTTAAAATAAGATAGAAATACTACACCATGTCAAAACTAATCCTAATTAATTAAACTAAACATGAAACTATTTTTGTATTTTCGAAATTATATAAAGATAAAAATAGGGTACTATTTTTTGCATTTTTTCAAATTTATGACAAATACATAAACTAAAATATTTTTTTGTAATTTTCATTTCTGATAATAAAATAAAGTAAAGAAGTCAAAAATAGTTGAAATAGCTATATTAGGCCTACATTAAATATTTACACGCTAAAAATGGGTAAAATTTCAGGGAGGGTCAAAAATCACATGTCAACAGCTGCCCCTCTTTGACTGGAAACTCGAAGAGTTTTCAGACAAAGAATGACTAGACAGGTTTTTGACCCGACCCTTATTTGGAGAGACTAAAACTAAGAGAAAAGAGGGATGTGACCGAGCCCTGGTATCTGAGCTGCCTACATATCCTTGGCTATAAAGGAATCAGGCCACGTGTAGTTCAGAAGTGAGTGAGACGATGGAGTATGCTGAGGTGGAGAGCTAGTCGAGGTGCCGTTCCGCCGAGGTTCCGGTCCGCGGTCCTGTTATTACATCAAAAATCAAAAATAAATGAAAAAGACTAGCTAAGCTTGTCAACTACAAGTTACAAGATTCCTATCTATAAGTCTTCTGAAGCTTGATCTTGAGTCTTGAATGGTTCTTCATGCAGACTTTAGATCTGAACTTTGATGTTTGCTAGTTGCCGGTGCTAATTCATTCTTCCTCAGCTTTTCGGACCAAACCCGGACAGCACCCCACATCTTTCTCGACTTCTGCATTTGGATTCCTTTTGCCTTCTTTTGTTTCTCCTCTTCTTTTATTATTTTGGATTGTGACCAACTTCCGCTGGTCGTCTCGGACTATTGACTCGCATTCTTTCCGCAAGCTTCCTTTGTTGCTGACTTGAATTGTGATCTGAGATGCTTTGCCCTTTCTCCGAGTGATGCTTGACCGCTAAGACTTGAAACTATGCCTCTGTTCTCCAGGCGGGCTCCTGACTGCTAAAACTTGAAATATATGCTTCTGTTCTCTAGGCGGGCTCTTGACTGCTAAAACTTGAAATATATGCCTCTGTTCTCCAGGCGGGCTCCTGATTGCTAAAACTTGAAATATATGCCTCTGTTCTCCAGGCGGGCTCCTGACTGCTAAATCTTGAAATACATGCCTCTGTTCTCCAGGCTGGCTCCTGACTGCTAAAACTTGAAATATATGCCTCTGTTCTCCAGGCGGGCTCCTGATTGCTAAAACTTGAAATATATGCCTCTGTTCTCCAGGCAGGCTCCTGACTGCTGAAATTGAAGAGCATTCCCTTGTTCTTCAGGTGGGCGCCTGATTGCTGAGATTGAAAAGTATTCCCTTGTTCTTCAGGTGGGCGCCTGATTGCTGAAATTTGAAAGTATTCCCTTGTTCTTCAGGTGGGCGCATGATTGCTAAAATTGAAAAGTGTTCCCTTGTTCTTCAGGTGGGCGCCTGATTGCTGAAATTGAAAAGTATTCCCTTTTTCTCCAGGTGGGTGCCTGATTGCTAAAACTTGAAAAGTATTCCCTTGTTCTCCAGGTGGGCGCCTGATTGCTAAAACTGAAAAGTATTCCCTTGTTCTTCAGGTGGGCGCCTGATTGCTAAAACTTGAAATGTATTCCCTTGTTCTTCAGGTGGGCGCCTGATTGCTAAAACTTGAAATGTATTCCCTTGTTCTCCAGGTGGGCGCCTGATTTCAACAAAATAGACAAACAAAGAAGATTTTTTTTTTTTGCCCCAGTTTGGTGGCGTCAAACATGTCTGGTGCCTGCCTTTCCTTGAGGTGGGTTTCTCCGAAACGAACGAAATTTCTGCCCCTGTTTCAATCAAAGAAAAATCATGTCAGTTTAAAATGTGGTGGTTGGTTTGTGGCCTTGACTTTGAGAGCGATTGCTCCTTCGCTTCCCATGATGACTGACTTCCACTCGAGGACCTTGCTTGTTTATGGACTAACCCTTTTCTCTGTCGTCCCCATCACATAAAATTCCTTTTCTCCGTTCGGACCCAATATCTTCTATTTGTTGCGTTTCATGAACCGGTGCCTCCCCAACCTTCGTGTCTCATATGAACCTCAAAGCACGTCTATTGCCCCCACTCCGTGTGTATGCTGTTCTTTCTTGACTTAAAACACTGGCCTTGGCCTTGAGGTCTGTTGCTCCTTCACTTGCCATGACAACTGATTTCCATTCGAAGACCCCGCTTGTTCCTTGACTAACTACTTCCTTTGTAAACCTTAACACAGAAAATACCTCTTCTTGCTCAAACCCAACACCTTCTATCTGTTGCATTGCTCCTGAACTGACATTTACCAACCTTTGTGTCTCGCATGAACCCCAAAGCACGACACTTGTCACC
>NW_017699020.1:0-2552 GCF_001879085.1 Nicotiana attenuata | reverse complement strand
ATTAGAAGTGGAGGAAAGTGATGACAATGCCAACAACCAATTGGCTTTGGTGGAGACTATGAATGCAGTACCTGTGTCAAAGGGAACAGGAATTTTAAATCCTGTAGCACCAGCATTTATACCTACTTCTCCTGGGAATACAAAGAGAAGGAAGGATGGGGCAAGTAACACAAAAAATATGCTAGCTGTTAGTGTAAATCAGGCAGGAATCAACAACCAAAAAGGGATGGAAGAGAATAAAAATAAAGTCAGCACAGATCAGAAGGTGAAGGAATCCACTACAGCATGGGTACAAAGAGCCTTTAAAATAAATGAGGTTGGAATAAATACCTCAGTTCAAGAGGTACCATCTCAAGACACTATGGTGGAGGCAAATTTGGCACAAAATAATCAGGAGGAAAATATAGTGGACACTGATTTTGAATTGTTCAAAAGCAATGAAAAGATCAAATGGAGTGGAAGCAAGCTATGGGCAAATCAGACTGAAGAGGATGCAGATGAAGGACAAATACCTGATGCAATGCAAAGTGAGGAGGAAGATGGTGGGGATACATTAGAAGATGAGGATCCAAGTGTAAATGATAAACAAAAAGGTACAGTGGCTAAGGCAGTAATTAATGAAGAGGCAGATCTACAGCAGCTAAACAAGGAGAAAATAAGTATCAATGATGAGAATATAGGGAAGACTTTGGAAACT
Source organism: Nicotiana attenuata (assembly GCF_001879085.1). NCBI lineage: Eukaryota > Viridiplantae > Streptophyta > Magnoliopsida > Solanales > Solanaceae > Nicotiana > Nicotiana attenuata. The sequence continues at coordinate 1,855 of NW_017699020.1, read as the reverse complement.
AATAAGGTGGTGGATGGTGGCAACATTGATCCAGGGGGAACAACTCCTGACCATATTGGTGGTGCAGATGCAGATCCAACTCCAGTTTCTAAGACCAACAAGGGTCAGGCTGTACAAAAATCACAGCAGAGTCCAAGTGTGGGAGTTGATAAAGAAAGGGAAGCAGCAGAAGTGAACATAAAGAAGAAAATGCAAGAGTTAACTGGAAGCATAGACCCATTGGCTCTTACACAAGTGCAGAAGACTAATTTGCAAGGTGATAATGCTGTAGTTATTACTGGGGCACCTCAGAGGGTCACTGAGAATGCAGTAGTGCAAATAAATGTGACAGGTACTGCTGCAGATGAAGAACATGAAGGTATAGGCAAGGATATGGATGAAGAGTCTACTGCCCAAAATTTCATCAATATTGCTAAACAAGGAGATCTATCCCCTAGACATATTGAGCAAGTTAAATCTGCAGCAAAAGGCAAGAAGAAACAACAGAAAGACAATTCATCTGTCCCACCAGGTGGAGTCCAAACAAGAAGAGCTCTGTCCAAATCCATTAATCAGTGATGGATGCAATCATATGGAATGTCAGGTCTGTTAATACTATGCAGGCCTTTGAGAGATTAATTCTTATGCATAAGAAACATCATTTTGAATTCATTGGAATCATGGAGCCTATGCAACAAGCTAACAAGGTTGAAAGGTACAGAAGCAGAATAGGACTTGCACAAGCAGTAGTAAATGTGTCAAATAAAATATGGGCATTTATTGATGAGGTTTATGAAGTGGACATTCTGTATAATATGGTACAGCAGCTGACATTGAAGTTATTCCACACTGAAACTCATGTAGAATTAATCCTTACACTGGTATATGCCAAATGTGATCACATAGAGAGAATAGAATTATGGGATTCACTATATGCCATGGCCTCTGACATGACATCTCCATGGTTAGTGGGAGGGGATTTTAATGTCATATGGGATGAGGAGGAGAAATTTGGTGGATTACCTGTGTCTCTAAATGAAGTAGATGATTTCAGACATTGTATCAACACTTGCAATCTGACAGATTTGGGGTTCAAAGGAAGTATTTTTACTTGGTGGAATGGAAGATCAGAGGATGATTATATCTTTAAAAGGTTAGATAGGTGTTTTGGGAACATAGAATTGCAGCAAACATTCCCAGGACTGGAGGTTACTCATATGTCAAAGACTGGCTCAGATCACTGTCCAATGCTATTGAAGTGTGACATTGAAAACCCTCCAATCAAGAAGCCTTTTAGATTTCTAAACTTCTGGACAAAACATGAAGCATTCAAGACAGTGGTGAAGGAGAACTGGAATGCAGATTTTAGTGCAAATCCATTTGTACTATTCAATCATAAACTAAAGAAACTAAAAAAAGTGCTATCTACATGGAGTAAAGCAACATATGGGGACATTTTTCAGAAGATTGCAAGTCTGGAGGAGGTGGTCTTAGTCCATGAAAGACAATTTGAGGCAAGCCCTTCTCAGATGAACAGAGAAAGGCTACAGAGAGTACAGGCAGAAATGATTAGATACTTAGCACTTGAGGAGGAATTTTGGAAGCAAAAAGCAGGCATGACATGGTTCAAAGATGGGGACAGAAACACTAAATTCTTTCATGCACAGGTTAGAGGAAGGAGGAAAAGACTGCAGCTTAAGAGAATCAAAAATAGCAGGGGAATCTGGATAGAAGAAGATGGGGATATTGCAGAAGAAGCAGTTTCATTTTATAAGGAACAATTCACTGAATCTGTTACTCCTTCTAATTTTTACATCATGGAACATGTACCTAGATTAATTGAAGATGAACAGAATCTTAAGCTGGTAGCAGTCCC
>NW_017699019.1:0-2552 GCF_001879085.1 Nicotiana attenuata | reverse complement strand
TGCAATTGGAAAGCTGGTGGCAAATTTTGAAATCATTTTCACTTGTATGACCGAACTGACTCGGGAAGAGGAAGTAAACAAGACAAAAGGAACAGAGTAGAGGACAATGGAAAGAGATGATTCCTAACAAGAAAACTACAAAGTAGAAACCTATCGGATGTGGATACCGACTCTGATGACCTTGACATGCATCTGCAGCCTATTTTGTTAAGCAAATCTGATGTTCAGCTCTTGTTGTACCTTTTCGCCGTGAAACTAGGCTTCAATGCTCCGCTTATCCAATTTGAATCACAATCCTTTTTCGACTTGTAGTGCCCGAAGGGTTTTCACCATCAAGCCTCTCTCATTTTGGGTCTTTCTCTCATCTCACTGTCGCCTTATGGTTCCCGTGAAGGTTTTCACCAATAAGCCTCTCTCATTTTTGATTTCTCTCAGCTTTCATCGCCTTGTGGTACTCGTGAGGGCATTCATCATCAAGACTCTCTCATTCTTCATTTCCCTTGTTTGGACCAGAGTGTTGCCCCTGATATGGTTCACCTCTACTTGCTCGTCTTGGCACTTCTTGAAGACTGATCAGAAGGTCTTTCTTTGGACTGTAATGTAGGCTTTTGGATAGGGTTAGAAAGAAAGGGTATCAAAGGCTCAAAACAATTTAACATGGGTTTAAAATTACAACTTTCGGAAACAGATTTCTCACAACAACCACAACTTCTGCCCCAGTTTCTTCCTTGGGGACTTTGGACTTTTATTTCGGTGTGACTGAACCTCAGAGAGAGGCTGCCTACGTACCCTTTCGGGATCAAGTCAAACGTAGTTCAGGCCATAAAAATTACTTTGTTGTGATTTTTCGTTTCTTTTTCTTCCTCTTCCTCTTCCTCTTCTCTTCTTTTTCTTTCTTCCTTTTCTCTTTTTTGTTATTGTTGTTGTTTTTTTTTCTTTTTTGTTTCTTTTATTCTTTTCCTTTCTTCCTTCTTTTTCTTCTCTCTCTTTTCATTCTTTCTCTTTTCTCTTTTTTTCGTGACTTATCTTTCACGCTTGTGTTTCTGATCTTTGCTACTGATTCCGAAAGAGGGGTATGAAAGGAAATGAATGAGGCTCAAAGGGGTAACAAAGGATAAAGTGTTTGGATAGCAGAACAAAATGCCTTCATCATTTCAATCTCAAAAATATGCCAAATACAATAAAGTACAATTAAACCAAGAAATCATACATAGTATCGCTTGACTGCATCAGAGTTGATAGCCATTTCTACACATTTCCCTTTGACATCCGTCAAATATAATGCGCCATTGGACAACACTCTGGTTACAACAAAAAGCCCCTGCCAGATCGGGGCGAACTTTCCTTTCGCCTCAGCCCAATGAGGTAGGATACGCCTCAACACCAATTGCCCTACTTCAAATTTCCGCGGACGCACCTTCTTGTTGTATGCTCTTGCCATTCTCTGTTGGTACAACTGACCGTGACATACTGCTGCCAATCTCTTTTCATCAATCAAACTTAGTTGTTCCAAGCGGGCTTTAACCCATTCAACGTCATCAATTTCCGCCTCAGCGATGATCCGAAGGGACGGGATTTCAACCTCTGCGGGTATTACTGCTTCAGTGCCATATACCAGTGAATAAGGAGTTGCCCCTACTGAAGTGCGAACAGCAGTGCGATAGCCTAAAAGGGCAAAAGGTAACTTCTCTTGCCATTGCCTGGACCCCTCTACCATTTTCTGAAGAATTTTCTTGATGTTCTTGTTAGCTGCTTCGACTGCTCCATTTGCCTTAGGACGATATGGGGTGGAATTGCGGTGCGTGATCTTAAACTGCTGACATGTCTCTGCCATCAAATGACTGTTGAGATTTGCACCATTGTCTGTGATGATCACCTTCGGGATCCCAAACTGACAGATGATATTCGAATGTACAAAATCGACCACTGCCTTCTTGGTCACAGATTTGAAGGTTTTTGCTTCCACCCACTTAGTCAAATAATCAATAGCTACCAGAATGAACCTGTGCCCATTTGACGCCGCTGGCTCGATCGATCCAATGACATCCATACCCCACGTAACGAACGGCCATGGTACCGACATTGTATGCAATTCAGATGGTGGAGAATGAATCAAATCTCTATGTACCTGACATTGATGACACTTGCGCACGAAGCTGATGCAATCCCGTTCCATAGTAAGCCAATAATAACCCGCTCGGAGAATCTTCCTTGCCAATACATATCCACTCATATGAGGTCCGCAAATTCCCGCATGTACCTCGGCCATGATAACTGTAGCTTGTTTCGCATCCATGCATCTCAACAATCCAAGATCTGGAGTTCTCTTGTACAACACTCCTCCACTGAAGAAAAATCCGCTTGCCAAGCGTCAAATTGCTCTCTTTTGATCCCCCGTAGCCTGTGTTGGGTACACTCCCATCCGGAGGTATTCTTTGATATCATGGAACCACAGCTCACCATCAAGCTCTTCTTCCACCATATTACAATAGGCATGCTGACCTCGGACCTGAATCTGTAACGGGTCCACATAAGCCTTGTCTGGATGGTGC
>NW_017699018.1:0-2552 GCF_001879085.1 Nicotiana attenuata | reverse complement strand
GGTGGGGTGGGGTTTGGGTGGGTGGGTGTGGGGGGTGTGGGGGTGGGTTGGGGGATAGGGTGGGGAAGGTTGAGAAGGAATTTTGGAAAATGTTTTCCCTTCTCTTGATAAGGAAAACATTTTCCTCCAATTGAAGGAAAATGAGTTGATAAGGAAAATGTTTTCCAAAATATTTAAGCCAACCAAACATGAGAAAATTGGAAAACATTTTCCAAAAAATATTTTCCTTCATACCAAATACACCTCCCATATTTCTACGGGATAATTATCTTTTCACCCTTTACATTTAACACGGTATGCTGTGGTAAAGCTACTCGACGTGTTAAACATATGATGTATGTACATTAATCAGTTAGCATCAGTCCTTATTCAAATAAGGAAAAACAGTTAGTGTGAGCGTTACTGTGTTAAACCAAAAATCAGGAAAAACTGTTAGAAAAATAAAAGAAACTGGAAAAACAGAAGAGTTTAAGAAATATTCCGAGTCCACAATTTTCTTGTGTGTCCTTAAGGAATTTTAACCCCCTCACACGTTGCCAAGGTAATGGATTAAATCCTCCCAGGATAAAACGGAATAAACCTTCCTGCAACAGTGGCAATACAAACTGCAGGATACCAACGAACTCAAAGAACGGAGCAAAATCACACTTACGAATTTGAGAGAGAGAGACTGCGAATTAGGATGCAGTATATTCAGAAAGAAAGAAGTTCTGGAGTGTTTTTCGTGTGTAGAAAATGGAGCCTTGCCTCAGAATTTATAGGCAATTATCAGAAGAGGTGTCTGGAAAAGGTGCCTTATCAGAAGAATACGCTGCCTGCCGCGGTCAGAGAGGCTTTCTGACCTACTTGCCGTGGTTCTACCGCGGTCGCGGCAGAACCGCGGCCAGAGAGGCCCTCTAAACCTTCAGCAGGGTTCTGGCGTATTTTCAGCAGTGATTTGGCATTTAATTAATTATTAAATAATTAAATAAATTTTGTCCAAAAATAATCTTATCGATCGATCCTTTGACAAATCCAAATCCAAATCCAAATCCAAAGCCAAAGCCAAAGCTGAGCCGAGCGAGCGACGACGACGGCGCGAGGGTTCATTCTCTTCAACTCCTTTTAAGAGCTTTAAGAAGTGATTCTATATATAAGCACACAAATGTGGTTGTCCCTCACCAATGAGGGACAAAGTGCAAGACAAAAGTTCACTTCTTCAAATTTTCAATTTCCCTCCATTTTATTTCCCTCCATTTCCAATTCACACTTCTTCCACTTTAAAGCCCAATAGCTTAAAGTCCAACAATCCCCCACATGAATGGGAATGGCTGTATCAAGATCATAGATGAAAGCTATGTGATTTTGCAAGTAAGGATTAATTGCATCTGGATAAGTAGGTTTCCCTTTGAACTTTCCGTAGTGAACATATGTCGGATATACTCGGTCAATCGGTAGATTTAATATCTTTGAACCATCGAACTTTAGTGTATACCTAGACAACCATATGTCACACAACCAACCCTTAACCGTCTTTTGGTTCTTATTGTTGTGTTCGTTTTAGCCATGAACACCGCCTGGTTTCATAAGTGCGTAGAGAATTGGCCTTACAAAATTCTCATTGAAGCGGCTTCCACTTCACACTTACATAGGTGATTCCTAAACGTGTAATCCTTTAGATTGACACTATTTGATAAATACCTCATCAAACTTAGGTAATCATTAAAGAACGTGTAAAGTTCTATCCTTGTTACTGAACATTGTCTTCATCACGAGAATGGACCAAAGATTTTATTTTGACAATGTTGAACCGGTCAATCACAACTTTGTTTGAGCTCCTTGAACCTAGATCTCGGAACATCCAAAATTCTAGGTAGATTTACCGCAATGTTGACTTGTCCTCGACCATAGTCCCATTCCCTTAGATGATTTCTCAACTCCCTCTCTAGTTAAGCCTTTTGTAAGCGGATCCGCCACATTATCCTTTGATCTTACATAATCAATAGTGATAATTCCACTAGAAAGTAGTTGTCTAACGGTGTTATGTCTTCGTCGTATATGACGAGACTTTCCGTTATACATAACGCTCCCTGCCCGTCCTATTGTAACCTCACTATCGCAATGTATGCAAATAGGAGCCAAAGGTTTTGGCCAGAACGGAATGTCTTCTAAAAAATTCCGAAGCCATTCAGCTTCTTCACCGGCTTTATCCAAAGCTATAAACTCTGATTCCATTGTAGAGCGAGCGATGCACGTTTGTTTGGAAGACTTCCAAGATACTGCTCCTCCACCAACAGTAAAAACATATCCACTTGTGGACTTTGTTTCTGATGAGCCGGTTATCCAATTAGCATCACTATATCCTTCGATAACCGCAGGATATTTATTGTAATGCAAAGCGTAGTCTTGGGTATATTCCAAATATCCCAGAACTCGTTTCATTGCTACCCAGTGATGTTTGTTGGGATTACTTGTGAATTGACTAAGTTTACTTATCGCACAAGCTATATCAGGTCGTGTACAGTTCATGATGTACATTAAGCTTCCCAACACACGAGCATACTCCAATTGAG